>NC_139344.1:63430906-63618406 GCF_055883805.1 Amblyomma maculatum
GCCGCAATTCTACGAGGACAGCGCACCCTTGCATGAAATGGCACTTTCGCGTATGAACCAATAAAGCTCAGATCCCCTTTTCAATGCTCAATTCGAAGGCGATAAGCATTACTGACAAGCATTACATGAGATCCATCTTGCTGCATATCGTCCATAAAATAAACCACCTCGGGCGCGGCTACAGGACAGCCACACACGAGCTGACAGGCGAGGAGGGCGCCGAGAAGCCCGTGGCGCTGTCCGGCTTGTTTCAAGGCGGTATGCCGTCGCGGCTGCGACTTCGATCCGAAGGGCGCCGCGTCTTTTGTGTCTACAACAACCGTCTACCGGAGCGCCAGCCGGCGATAAACTTCACCATCGAGGACCTGAAAGTGCAGTATTGCGACGACATTGTCTACGGCTACGTGGGCCTTGATGGCACGGCCACAAACATTCGTAGCAAGCACCCTAAGTACGACTTCCTCGACGACGGGCTCAAAAGGTGCGTCCATCCACCGTGCACATTGTGGTTTACAACTGGTATGTTTAAAAAATGGTCTGCCGACATCGGCACGATATCCAGGACGAAGATGAGAAAAACATCTACCACTAAGAGGTAGATGCTACTGCCAGCATAAGTTTGATAAATGTCGCGTTTAGACTTGTGGTGTCTTGACAAAAAGAAAAAGAAGTGTGCCTCTGATGCAGCTTGGATGATAAAGGTTCCTAATGGATAGTAGCGCAGATGGGCGACTGACAAAACAACTGGGCGAAAGAGACAGGGCAACCAACGCACAGACAACAAGGCTTGCGTTGGGAAATTCTCAGTTTTCGACAGGTCCTATGCGTTTTTCCCGTGGCCACGTCCATGCAAAACCTTTTGTTCCCAAGCTTTCGTTTCGTGCGCCCAACGGAGCTCTGGAAACTTTACGCGAGCACTGAACACTACATCGAGAGGCTGTGCTAGTAAAACAGAAACGCACTTGTCGGGCTGGGAAGAACTGGGGATACCCCATAATTTTTTTCTTGCAAGTATTGTAGTGGGTAAATATACCATTTTTTTTCTTGTTTATCATATTGCAGTGACACGCGAAGGCACGGTGATAATGATGGACTGGTATGTGCTGTTTGCAGGAAGCAGCATGTTACGCATAATAAACGTTCTATTTTTTTTTCTTGTAGTAGGCAACGCTGCACCTGTATTAGGAATTTAGTCGCCAGCTAGCAGAACGCACTCGAAACTAGTCGTTACACATGCAGTTTCATGGGAGCTCTGCGCTACATTTCTAAGATATTAGGTCCAAAGCACACAAGAAGTCCGCAAGAAACTTTTGGGCTAGTGGTCTGCTGAGAGGCCGCAGAGTCGGAGCTTGAGGCGCTCCCTTTTAAGTGATATCTTATGCAGGTTGCTCGGTCGAAAACCCGTCGGCTTAATAGTAGTAGTAGCAGCAATAGTAGTACTAGTACTACTACTACTAGTAGTAGTAGTAGTAGTGGTAGTAGTAGTCGGTACCGCATATTGGAAATAACCAGGAGCTGCGTAAAGAAATCGTATCATTCGTAATCGTAATTTGTGGTCTAGTGATTGATGATTGCTTGGCATGTGACAGGCGATGACGAATTAATGAAATCATTATAATATATTCATTGATTATTGACTTAAAGCAATAAACTAAATGGAAAAGGGGGTTTCACAGTTGGCAAAATGGTAGCAATAAAACGCAATGCCTGATGATGCCAGTTAGGATAGAGAGTGTGATTGATTAAACGGTGAAAAATTAGAAAAAAAAAAGTGTTCAAAAGTGTCAAAGTGCTCAGAATGAAAAGCCGATGCTCTATGATGTAATTAAATAACTTTGTTGTGGGTTAATTAAATAATTAATTAATTCGAATAATTACAAAATCAAAACTGCGTTAAGATCTCTCACGCTGTTCAGAATGGAAAGCCAATGTTTGCTGATATTAAGTATTGGTGTATAAAAATAAAAGCTAAAATAAAAATTAAGATTAAAATAGAAAAGTGCAAAAACATTGTCCGTGTGTGTGGAACGTTATCGCGTGATACCATTAACGGCGTAGCTTGAGTATCCCTCTAAATTTTGTTTTATATGTAACTTAACTTGCATGTCACGCTATCCTTTATGGAACCTATGAAGGGCTGATCAATGATTCGTATAGGAATGTCATACCACTAAGGCTCCAATTTCATGAACAGATTCTCTAGTGGCGTATTCTTTGCGCAGTGGCTCAAACTAGCGAGTGCGCCAAGAATTCGTGGCGCCCTCTGTGCGTAGCTGTGCCGACTGGTGCTTGTGGTTTGAGCACGTAGCGAGACTGGCAGTTGGGGTGAAAGGTTGAAGCGATGGCCAAGTGGTCCAAAGCGGCGGAAATCAAAAACTGGTCTTCTATTTCCGCCTTTATTTCGAGTCCCCCTCGAGGCTCTAAGTATGACGTTTCCGTTTTCTCTGAGGCTGCAGAAAGCAACACCGGACAAGCCTTGCTGACATGGGGTTAGGTTTTCAGTTTTAATGGCGTAAAAAAAAACAAAAACAAAAAACAAATTACCGATGATTACGCTTTTAGGCAATGCGACGTTTTGAGTTCAGCTGCTGTGTTATATGAGGCAATATAGGCTACCACATACTGAACTCATATTGCCTGAACGGAGGCGTGTGTATGTCTCGGCTTTGGCAGCGTTCACAGTAATAGGTCGCCGCTGAATCTCTGCTCAGGAGGTGCGTTTCGCGGCAGCCGCAGACAAAAGCAAAGAAGTGCTCTTGCAGTGCCATCCTCCTCCACTCCGCCTAATCCCGTAGTCTTTCCATATTCTCTCCTCCTCCAGCTTTCTCCACTATGCTTCCACTGTACCTTCTTCCTTCGTTTCCCGCCTCGTATTTTCTGCGATATGGCGGTACTTCTATCGTTCGCTGCGGAAGTGAAAGCGCGAGCGCTCCTCGTTCGCTCGGCCGGCTTCGCTGACGAGGGACGACGCCGACGCTTTTAACAGAAACGGGCGCCCAAGAGCTGCGGTAGAAAGCAATGGAAGAGTACAGTTTCAGTGGTTTGTGAGTAGGTTCGGCATAAGGAGCCAAGACTCGGACTTTTTTCTGAATGCAATTTAGCTCTTAACGTTGCAAGTTGGTCGTGCTAGTAACAGCTTCAAAACTACATCTTTCTTAGCCACACACACACACACACACACACACACACACACACACACACACACACACACACACACACACACACACACACACACACACACACACACACACACACACACACACACACACACACACACACACACACACACACACACACACACACACACACACGCACACGCACACGCACACGCACACGCACACGCACACGCACACACGCACATGCACGCACGCACAAAGACAAGGCATGCTTCTGCAGAAATAAATTTTAGCCGCTGCATTGTTTTTTTGTGTGTGTATAGTCTGCGTTTACATGTTTACAAGAGAGGATGACTTTCCCATACTTCCTGTATTTTTTGGCCAGGTTTGTGGGCCTGAAGCGCTCGAAGCCGGAGCTGAACATGTGGGCGTGCCTCGGAGGCAGCAGCGAGGACGGGCCGCGGTTCGCAACGCTCGTCAAAGAGCGGCGCACACGGATGACATTCGTGCGGAACTCGGCCGACTGGCTTCGACGCAACGCCTTTCAGGGGTTGCTGCTCTACTGGAAGCACCCACGGCCCGAGCACAGGGTCAACTTCAGCGTGCTGCTGGCCGACTTGCGCAACGCCTACGCTCGAGATAACCTGCTCGTATCGGTGGTGCTCCCGCTGAACACGCGGCTACGGCGCGACTCGTACTACGTGCAGTCCATCTACGAGACTCTGGATGTGGTGCTGGTGGACGGCCACCGGTCGGTCGACCCACGCCACTTCCCGCTTACCACGTGTGCGACCCCGATGCGCACCCTGCTGCGCGCCTGGCACCAGGGCCAGTACGGCCTGCAGCGCGCCATCGATGACATCGCCCTGGAGACGGACGACTTTCGCAAGACTGTGCTGAGCGTGTCCTTCGCGGGCATCTCCTTCACGTTACGCCACAGGAATCTTCACCGAGTGGGCGCCGCGGTGTCGGGACCCGGTGCCCCTGGGGAGCGCACCAATGAGTCCGGGCTGCTCAGCTACGTCGAGGTTCAGGAGCGGCTGCGCAAGGAAGGCTGGAAGCGCAGTTACCACCACTACGGCCGCTGCCCGTTCGCCAGGAAGGAGTTGCAGTGGGTCGCTTACGAGGACGAGGAGAGCCTGGGTGACAAGGCAGGCCTGGCTGAGGTATGTTCAGGATTGGCAGTATGGGATGCTGACATGGACGACTTCACTGGCCTGGTGGGCAAACCGTGCCCACTGCTACGCAAGGTGCACGAAGCGGTGCACCAAGGCACGTCGCATCACAAAACTCCCAGTCCGCCGAAGTCGTACAGACAGTTCTTCTAGCTTCAACAAGCAGTGACGCACGGTGGCGGCGATGGCCTGGGTCATGGAACTTTCTCCATTGAATGGATGATTTTCTAACCCTTGTGCATTTCCTGACTCAGAGTAACAAGTGATATGCACACATGTATATAAAGCAAAACTGGTGTGGTGATACTCTGAATTGGTTCCCATTTTTATACGCCAATATGGTGACCTATAGTCTGTAAATTAGTATTCGCAACAGGAAAGGATCACAGGGGAGAAAACTTGACATTGCTGTGCAGTCAATAATTTGGCGGCGCGGCTGGCGTCTGAAATTGTGTAATCAAACTAGAGCCGCTTTCATGCGAACAGTGCTTAATTGGCCTAATACATTTGACGCTATCGGGAATTCCTTATTTACTGGAGTTCCGAAACAGGCAATTGATCTAGCGCAGGTGATATAACACGTAAAATATTTCTTTTCCAAATCACATTTTAGCAGTTCGTAGCACGCTGATTTTTTCTGATGTTTTGCGAATATTTTGAGATTGCAAAAGCTCGGTAGGTATAACGGATTAGCCAAATTATGTGGAACGACGACTGTAAGCAACCTGGGCGCACACGTGCTATCAACATAGTGCTCATATAAAACACCGAAAAAGCGTTAGCCGCAAACTACTTCAGCTCTGTTAATATCTGAAAAGCCACAGCAGAGCTGTGAACTGCGGCGGAACCTCTAACAGCATCTTATGAACCTGCTAGCATTCGTTAGATCGCGGGTGTCGAGGACCGCCTTGAAGGGAAAAAAAGAAGCGCGCACTTCCTCCTGCATGGGGGCATGCAAGGACACCCACCTGACGCTGCTGGGACGTTGGACGTAAATCTCGTGGAAGCGCTGGCAGCTCCTTTTTGTCTAAGTTTGACAGGCATCGACCATTTTGAGCATGATGCTGCGCTTGACCTCGGCTATGATGTAGGTGGGAATGACACTCAGCAGCAGCTGCTCCTGCGAAAGGAAGAACCACCATGTGGCAATTGGAGACGCCGGCGACCGCTTTTTGCCGCCAGTGGACGAAAGCACGCCAGCCCGGCATTGTTCAGGCCACATTAAATAATGGAGGAGATGGGAGCGAGCATCGCTGCCCCCTATGACACGACCAGCTCTGTACGTGAAGCGTTAGTAAATGTGACGAGGCAGGCTTACAGACGTTGCTCGAGTGGGTACACTGGGAGGCCCATTGGGTAGAATAGCGTTATATCTTCTCATCTAATCTCGAGTAGCGTGCAGACTTCAGCATAGATTCGTGGACGGATGTTCATTAGGCAATTTATGTATCAAGTCGAATCATCCTTGCTTTGCTTATTTTTTCTGAGGCTTATCTGAGCTGTCATATTATCGGCGGACGAAATATTTATTTCATGGCATGCCTATGAGTTTTTTTTTGTTTAAAGCAATTTTTATTGCCTAATAGCATGAAGAGGTACCAAATATGTATTGCATTTTTAGCGTTTTAATAGACAATGTCGCCTCTTCATGCGCGTAAGACATGCTAAAACGATAATGTGAAGCTGGTTCAGACACCAGTTTCTTCTTTAAAGGCTGTAGCGAAGAAGAAGCCGACGGGAGCGGACGCACTTCGATTGGGCTCGGCTAACAAGAAAGGAAATTGTCTGGAAAATCCAAGAAATCCTGGAAAGTTTGTTTCGAGGACCTTCCTGAAGTCATTCGGAATTCACCGAGGCCTTTCTCAAACCCGTGAGTGTTTTATTGGACATCAAAATGGGCTTTTGAAGCTCCTCGGCGGCGGCCATGCTAGGCGATGCGAGGCCTAGTAATGCCGATCCAGAGCGCATGGATACCTTAGACCAAGGCGAAGCGGGATCTAGTGGTCTGTGTTCAACAACCGCTAACTCAGCTCACTCTGCTAAACACCAGGGAATGGAATTAGACGTCCAAATCCAAACTTCTAATGACATGGAAGAGGGTCATGCCTGGACGCCGCATGACCTTTACTCCAACTGGCACGTAACTATATGCAAGAAGAATCGTCAAAGGTTAGCAAGAGGCGAACAAGTCGTGATCGCAGGAAAGATCTATGCTCCCCCGACACACTTGCTGCAGACCGTCGTGAAACCGAAGAAGACGATAGCATCGCCAGTACAGCCGGCTATGGATCAAACAACGTCTCAGAAGAGGAGGAAATTACCACCCCTTCCTAAAACTGACTATAAGGTGATAATAAGACCCAAGAAGGGCATGGAAGTCAGAAAATTCGTTCCTACCCAGTTCTCAAGAGCCATCGTGGCTGCCTGCAACAACCCGGAATTGTGCGACTTCTCCAAATTTATTGTGAGACCCCGCACAGGATCGAACATCATCATAGTCAGCACTCCTTACGACGAGACTGCGGACGCCATACGGCACATCAAGAGTCTGACCTTGGAAAACAAGGCTTACGAAGTCAACGTCTACCTGGCGGCGCCTGAGGACGTCATCAGAGGAGTTATTCATGGAGTAGATCCAAACACACCATCAGAGGAGCTTCTATCAAACATCCGACTACGCACACAAGGGGTCGAGCTCGTTCAAGCACGAATGTTGGGAAAGTCTCGCACGGCAGTGCTAACATTCATAGGCCCCATTCTCCCCCGCTACGTCATCTATTACGGGGGAGAGACGGCATGTTACCCATATCGACCAACCCAACAGATCTGCCAAGACTGTCTCAAGGCAGGCCACAGAGCGGATGTCTGCCCAACACCCAACGCCAACGTATGTCGGAACTGCGGCCTTCATGAACCAGAGGAAAACCACACCTGTGAAGCCAAGTGCGTGGCCTGCCAGGGAAACCACCCAACGGGAGACAAGGCCTGCAAGCAGCGCCTCAGGGCACATATCGGACGTTACAACAACAAAGCTAAACAAAGCAATAACAATCAGCAACAGAAGCCCCCCAAGCAGCACGTCAGCCGGAGAGATCAGCAGATCAAGCCGATGGAGCGCCGCTGGTTTTCATCGGAGGAGGAGGAACAGCAGCTGGCAGAGAAACAGAGACCCCAATCCCGATCGAGATCCAAGGGACGGGACTTGACAGCCTACTATTCCCAACAGAAGACACAACAGATCAGGCCCAACCAGCAGGGACCACCAGAAGCGATAGGGGCGACGCCAGACAAGCTAGAGCACGACAGCAAAAGGGTAAGCTGGGCTCAGGTTGCCTCTCCCACTGCTCTAAATGGGTATGGTCCATGCCAGGATTGCACTAGGCTCGAGGAGCAAAATAGACAACTGAAAATAAAACTATCAGAACAACAGAAACGCCTTAATAAGGTGGAACAACAACTACAACAACTGCTACAAATGGGTCAGAAGCAAACTGCCCCCCAACCCTCATCAATAGTATCGATACAGCCACAACCGGTACAAAATGCTGTAAACACCTCCGCATCTCAACCTCAGCAGGCGAGTGTACTCCAAACGCAACGGCAGAAAACGCTTACGCAAACTCTCGGACTTCACACTCAAGAAAACGCACCAAGCATTCTTAGTCAAATGCAACAAATGATTATTCAAATGCAGCAGACCATGACACAACTAACCAAACAACTCCAAGACCAACAAATTGCCACGCAAACTCAATTTGCGGCAGTTCAAGAAGAATTCAATTCGAAAATCCAAATAATAACTCAGGGGGTGCGAAAACGCACGGGAATCCCCGATGACCCTCGACTAAAAACCCGCCGAAGGTCCGCTGGCATGACAGATCTCAGCGACTGCGAGTCAGTGGCGAGTAACGCTGATGGCTGCCTCCCCTAACCGGCAACCAAACCACCTAGAGCTCTGGCAGTGGAACTGTCGCTCCTTCAAGAGGAAACGCAGCTCCCTGCAGATGTTTATTCAAAATCAACCGATACCTCCGGACGTCATCTGTCTCCAAGAAACAGGATGCACAACATACTTCAAAGGATACCTCACATACACCCATGACACGGCACCTAAAATAGCTACACTAGTGGCCCCCACACTAACAGTCATACCGCACGACCTTCCCTTCAGTGAAATTAATCAAGTTCTCATCGAGATCATCTCTCAAAAAAGAAGAAAGCAGAGTGTGTTTGTTCTAAACCTTTACAGTCCTCCAAGCAACACGCACGAAGATTTCAAGCCACTTTTACTGGAATGCACACGCATAGCGGGAACGAACCCCCTTATTATTATGGGGGACCTAAACGCTGTACATACGGCATGGGGCTACCACAAGGACACCCCGAAGGGAACCAAGTTGTTGGAAGCGGCTGAGCAGCTGGACCTCTGTCTTATGACGGACACCATGTCCCCCACTAGAATAGGAAACAGTGTAAGCAGAGGCACCTGCCCAGACCTAGCTTTCACCAAAAACATAAGACATTGCACCTGGACCAATCCAGAAGAAACACTTGGCAGCGATCACAAAATCCTTAGCTTATCCCTAATGACAACCCGTATGAAAAGGAACATTGTCTCTACTAAAATAACAGACTGGGATAAGTTCAGACAAATTAGACGGCCACACGACGGCATCACAACAATTGAAGATTGGGTTCAAAGTCTGAAGGATGCTCATGCAAAAACGACCAAGACTATCAACACAACGACAAAAACCCCAGAAGTATAGCAGACATCTCCTACATTTATGGGAAGCCCCCGAAAAAGTCTATTAAAACGGTGGAAATTGCAAAAATTAAATAGAAAACTTAAAATGAAGATAGCACAGGTTACGGCTGAAGCACAAGAGTATGCTATAAAGCTCGCCAAGCAAAACTGGGCAGATTTCTGCAATTCACTGAAAGGTACCCTAAGCACGGCTAAAGCATGGTCAATATTAAGAAGCATGATAGACACATCAAAAACCAAAACGGCCACAAGAAGAACCCTCCACACCATAGCCCATAAATACCCGGGCACAGATGCAGAGTTGATCACCGCCATGCACAAGAAATACATAGGAGACCCTACTCCGGCTTGCCAAACTTCATATGCGGGTCAACCAAACCCCTCCCTTGACTCCCCCATAACACTGGCGGAGGTCTACTCAGCCGCCCGTACATTTACAAGAAACACTGCCCCTGGAGGAGACAAAGTCACCTACGCTATGATTAGGAACTTAAGCACCGAACATCTGCAAAGACCTAACGAAGTACATCAACGAAGAACTGTGGGAGAAGGGACAGGTCCCATCAGCTTGGAGACACGCGGATATCATCACCATACCAAAGGCTGGAAAGCCACCGGCTGTGGAGAGTCTCCGTCCTATCTCCCTCACTTCTTGCCTGGGAAAACTCTATGAAAAAGTAGTCCACCTAAGGCTCCAAAATTACATCGACGAAAACAACATCTTTCCTTCCTGCATGCTGGGCTTCCGCAAGGGACTCTGCACGCAAGATGCTTTCCTCCGGATTAGGGAAGAGGTAATCAACACCATACCCCAAAAAGGCGAAAATTTCATTCTGGCACTAGATCTCAAAGGAGCATTCGACAACATTGGCCACCAAACCATATTGCAAGAATTAAACAATATCAACTGCGGAGAGAAAATTTTCAAATACGTGAAGGCTTTCCTTTCAGATCGCACAGCCACCATAGGAATTGGAGTGATCCGATCACCAAAAGTACCCATGCCGAACAAAGGTACACCGCAGGGTTCAATAATATCTCCAATGCTATTTAACATAGCAATGATAAATTTAGCAAAAAAACTGTTGACCCGCACTGATATTGGCTTCACTTTATACGCGGACGACATCACCATCTGGGCTACTCAGGGATCCTTGGCGCAAAAAGAAGAAGCTCTGCAAGCCGCTATAGACCTAGTCGAGGAATTTGCCGGGGAGAGTGGGCTTCAATGCTCCCCAGAAAAATCCGAACTTATCAGGCTACACAGAAGAAATTACAAGTCCCCAGGAGAAATTCAGCTCTCTCTAGGAGACCAGATAATTCAAGAGAAGGACAAGATCAGAGTTTTGGGGCTGTGGTTGCAAAGCAATTTGAGAGTGGATTATACAATCAAAACACTCAAAACCACAGTCAACCAAATTTCCAGAATGATTAGAAGGGTGACCTGCCACCGGAAAGGGATGAGGGAGGAGGACACCCTACGCCTTGTACAGGCCCTAGTCGTTAGCAGAATTACCTACGGGCTCCCATATCACGAAATTAGATTCACTGATAAAAGGGTCATTGACACTATCATAAGAGGAGCCTATAAAACGGCCCTAAACCTCCCGCCAACAACATCAACGGAACGTCTTTGGGCACTCGGAGTGCACAACAACTTCGAGGAGCTCAAGGAGGCGGTTCTATAGAGTCAGAAACAACGCCTAACAACAACGCAGGCGGGTAGGGAAATCCTGTCAAAACTAGGGCTATGGCAGGCACTAAGAACTTCTCAGATCAAATCACAAATTCCGACATCCACAAGAAACAACATCTATGTGAACCCGATACCCAGGCACATGCACCATGAGTTACAGAAGGGTCGAAGGAAAGCCAGAGTCAAATCATTGGAAAAACAATTGTCTAAAGACGCGGAAGTTGTCTACGTGGACATAGGGGCTTACGGCGAACCTGGCAAGTTCACAATAGCTGCAGTTGACCACAAGAAGAGGCCAATTATTCAGGCTTCGATCTATGCCAAGGATCCTGCGGAAGCGGAATCACTGGCAATAGCCATCACCATAAAAACACAAGACAACCAAAATAAGTCATCACACGTAGTGACGGACTCCCAACCAGCCTGCAGGGACTATCTGGCCGGAAAACCTCACAAAAGAGCGTGTGCAATATTACGTTCCATCTCCCAGACGCACACAATTACATGGACACCTGGACACGAAGGCCTACAAGGAAATGAAGTAGCGAATGATCTAGCCCGAGCTCTTACAAACCGGGCGGATCCCCATCCCTACCTCACCCCTCTCCTAGGACCCTACGGCGACAGGCTGGAACACCTACGGTTAGAAAGAAGAATTTTCTCACCACCACACAAACACCTTCCTTCCTCGGACGCTATAGACTGGAGAAAAATACAAACACATTCCCTAATCTTCAAATTTTAAATAAGATAAGCCCAACAAAATACACGAGTTACTGTCCTTGGTGCGGTGCAAGCCCCACACTCTTTCACATCTCTTGGGAATGCCAGGACAAACCTGACCCAACGTTAATAGTGCCATGCCCGACACACGAGCAGTGGGAGGCGGCCCTGACCAGCGACAACCTGGACCAGCAAGCCTGGATTATCCAGCTAGTCCGCAAGTCAGCTGCTGCCAGCGGAGCACTGGACTAGGGGCACCGACCACCCAGCTCCTGCGAATATTTACTGATTATATGCTCATTAAAAGTTTTCTCTCTCTCTCTTCTTTAAACCTTGCGCTTTCTGCTTTTTCTTTTGCTATAACCGTGCCCGAAAGTTGTAATCGTTGGTACTTGAAATAATTTGCGAGAAGTGTTTTTCTTCGGAAAAAATGAAATGAAGAGAGAAAGGCTGAAAATTGGTTGGCGGGCATGGTTTCTCTGACCGCATCGTACTTATTAAATCACCAAACACTGCCCGACGGCCACGGAGTCGTGCTGTTTGTTTCTCGAAGAAGTAAGAGCAATCAGGATTGGAGATTCGGTGACAATGTGTGCCGTACCGTAATGTGTTTGGGGCGCATAAGTATTAATCAAAAACTTTCGGGAAGCTTGATGCCAGAAAAAATGCAGTGCTGCCTCGAAACTCAGTATTCTTATCGGCGGATTGCGCTTTAATGTGCTCTCATGCTTTCAGACATTTTAGGCGATTGCATTACACGACTGTCCTGAAATATTGTTTTAAGACGAAAGGCTTTCTTAGCTCATAAGCTGCGGACGTCTTCGCAGGAAATGTCCGCACGAACTGACACTTAAAAAAAAAAATGCCGTCCCCAAAGGAAATCGAACCACTATCCCTCCAATCCACAGCCGTACGCGCAAACCGCTACACCACATCGGGCTATTTTTTTCACTGGGCTCAAAATATACAATCTTTAAACTAGAACTCTCAGTCGTATTTGACTGTGGTGACATAACTAAAATTCTTTCAGTGATTTTAATGTTTCCATGTGCGGGAACCAGTCAGGCACCGAATCCACAAGTTTGATGACTTCACAACGGCTACATTAAAGTATTCTCTCACTGCGTGACGAACCATCATTCCACTTTTCTATATACTATGCAGGCCCAACGTCATAACAAGACCATATGGAATACTATCCTCATTTTCAATCAAAAGATACCTGATACAGTAAGCGTAAACGGTAGACCTTCTTAAGGGTCTTTTGGAGAACGTCTCAGAAGAAATATGCTTCCCTGCAGTCGAAGAAAACATGCTCGATGGTTTCATTCTTTGTGCTTAGCAAACAGTGGAATCCCCATAGCCCAAACATTCCTTTCTTTTGCAACCACGCTTTAACCGGAACATTCTCGCTACGTACCACAACTGGCTCCAGAGAAACATATCTTAATTATACTTCGTTAGGATGATAGTAGCGGTAACAGTGACGACAAAGTTAGGGATAATGATAATGATGATAGCAGCGATGATGATGACACTTCTGTTAGTAGTAATGATAATAATAGTAGCTGGTTATTATTTTTTGCTGCAAAATGGCACCCGGTAAGGACACATGTGCGCTCTGCTCCCGTCCTTTATTCGGGAAACAGCAGTTTTTTCGATGCGCCGACTGTGAGCGATATGAGCACGCGACGTGTGTAACTTGTGCTGACGATGACCTGCGACTTTTGAAGTCTGGATCGCGACCATTCGTGTGCAAGCTCTGTTTGTCATTTTTTGGTGGTCTTGCAATTGTGGTGTGCCGGCGGCTGCCTTCCTTTCTCACGTCGCTTCGCTCCTGCCCAACCACCGAACCACTTCTCCCCCTTCCACTCTGTCCGGCGACCACGGCGGTGAGCTTGCCTGGCTACACGGGCTCTCCTCCTCGACGCGCTCGAGGGTATCTCGTTTCTGAGCGACCAAGTCGCCCAGCTGCGGGGAGAGAACGAGTGCTTTCGTAGGCACAACTCGCAGGCCCTCGCACAAGTCGAGGTAATTGCCTTCTGCGTGCCGACGTTAGAGGCCTACGCCAGGAGCTTGTGCGGTGCCCTGCTTTTTCGCAGAGTCTGTGTCGGTGGCAAATCCGACTCGTGTGGAGTAACTTGCTGTGAACTACTCTGCTGCTCGTCCCCGAGGCGTGGCTCCTGCGGATTCGGCAACCTGCTCATCTCCGGCCTCTGTTCCTCCTATTGTGGTGAACCAACCTAGTGCGATGGAAAAGCATCGAAGCTCACTGGCGCGTCAATTTCCTCCCCCCTCAATTTCGGCAAACTAAACATCCGAAGACTCTTATCTCCAAGCTGTGCCCCCAAACAACGTCGGTCGATTTGACTAACCATCTTAGGACAGTGAACGTCACCCCACTTTGCTGCCTAGAGCCGGAAACTAGATATTATTCATTCTCATCTCTCCACCTTTCAGTTGATGAGGAATCGTATATGAAGCTTGCTGAGCGATCGATGTGGCCAATGGGCTGCATTTTCAACGATTTTCGTGGAAATTTCCACAATGATATGTTGCATCCCTCCAACCTGGCGCTAAAGTGCTGTGACCCCTAATTTGGAACCTTCTATCAAAACACCCTAGATCTTCGGACTAAGTTGAAGTGAATTTTTTCAAGTGTTTTGGCCTCTTGTTATCCTGCTGTTGTAGTTGCTGAAACTTGGCTCTGAAGTGCTATCCCATCCAGCAATTTCTTTCCCTATAATTATTGCTTTTCGAAGTGACCGCCCCTAAACAGGAATTAAACAAAAATTTGCCGACGATTACGTTACTTCTTAGTCCAAAATTTGAGCGCAACTCATCAGCTGTTTCACCTTTTTCTACAGATTGAGGCAAATATTTCGCGCAAGACATGTATGTACAATTACAGACAACTTTTTTTGTCACAATAATTCCTTCAAGAAACTTTCTACTAACAGTTTTTAACTGTTATGAAGGAAGCTTCGTGGTCGGAGAAATGAAGAGAGCAATTAAGTTATCGGGAGATTGCGAGAGGCAGCGCGTGGGCCCATAATAACGTTGCGCGGTGAAGAAATAGCGGCGACTGACTGATGCCACTGACACCGCTGGCGAGTCAAGACAACGTGGCTCTGCGTTTCTGCATGGGATGCCCGCATCGTGATCCGCTCACGTCGAGCCGGCGCTTCGGCAACCGGAGAACACCGTCGCCGCCATGCAGGAAGAGGGGAGGGGGGTACACGCGCGGCGAACGTTGGTGGCAGGATCGTGCGATCGGATATAGTGCCTAGAATATACTGGCTAGTGTGCCGAGGGCGCGCGCTGGCGTGTCCGCCGCGGTGATGCCTTCCCGCCGCCACCGCGGGGCGGCGCTACCAATAGCTAAGGTGCTATCGCTCCGCGTTCGCGGCCTCGGCAGCATAGGCGGCATATAGGTCCGGATAGCGCGCTGCGCATTTCACTGCGAAACCTATCTCTTGACGGTTTAAGCGCACTTTGTGTCTAAAAACAGTCTTGGTGGAAGACATTCATACCGTCCTAGTACTGTGCGGAGAAAATCATACGCTCAAATAACGCTCGAGGAAGCGTTTAACAAATACTGTCTGGTCCATGTCTGCTATATATCTGTTTTATTTATTCAGCTGAACCGGATAAGGTCTTAAGCAGAACACATATTGACTTCCTGATATCCAGCGAGAGAAGAAATTTGAGAAAACCACCTAAAGTTGACACGTTGGTTGCAATAGCTTGTTAATATTTGATTAAACGATCGAGTCCGGGCCGGATTCAATATATTGCTATGAAATATACCGATGACGATTTTATTTGATCTAGAGCCACTCGATTGCGATCCACGCATCGCAATTGCGGATGTAAGGTATCGTATGCATCTTCCTTCCGAGTGAGCGCTCAGTCAGCCCAGGTGGTTGTCCCGAATTATGGGAACTATATTCTCAATCGCGATCTAACCCGTAACGGATCGACGACGACTGTTATTGTCCGTGTGACACAGGTATCAGAAAATACCCTTAATATTTTACACTGTTCATTAATCCAACTTTGAATTTTATTTACTCTTCGGCCTTTTCTTATGGCCCATGGTATATCGCGATGCCGCAGTCAAGTGCTACGAACGTCAATACGTATACGGGCCTCATGCTTTCGGATAGGTTACGTCGACGTTTCTGCAATTCAGTCATGCTTATTGCTAAGGTGATATATATCAGGTTAGTGACGTTTTATAGCGTCACATATATGCTACAGAAAAGAAGGGCGATCTTGCTTTTTCGTAACATATATTGCACGCGCGCATGTTTTCAAAGATCGCATGCGACAATAAACACAAGCAGTCTGAATCTGACTTCAGTTTTTGTTCTTACTCTTTATTCATTTGTTTTATTAGGAAGTCACTTAATTGTTGCTTCATACATAAATGATTATTATGCGGTGTGCTTTCTTTTGTAACAGAAGGAAAGGCAAGAAACAAAAGTGGTGATTGTATGATTGATTCTTTTTCTTTTTACAAAGTCTACAATATAGTAAAATTTGAGCAAAAAGGCGCAGCAACAATAAACAAGTAAAAATATAGAAATGCACCGCTAAAGGTTTTGGAGAAAGGCCGCACATATGACACCGCAATAATTTTAAAGTAGTCTGATACCAATTTTTGGTGGTATTTTTTTTTTCACTTGCTAATGATGCGCTAGATATTCCTGTATAATTCTCCACGTGGTTTCTCGCTTACCAACGCTAAGTAATTTATAATTAATTTTACTTTCTTCGCCAGTTTCGGCTTCGCGGTTTCAGCAGCCGAGCGGTTGTTGTACGGTCACAATTGTCTAGGTCACGCGCGGGATTTAAAAAAAAAAAAAGGCTTTAACCACAGACTCACTTATTAGCTCCTCATTTTGCGCTTTCAATAGAGCCACTTGTCCTGCGCTCCATGCCAGTTTTCTCTTAGCTCTTCTCAGAGCGCGAGAAATGTTGCAGCATTTATTTGGCTAGTTGCATGCTTTTTCCTTCTTTCTGCGCATCTTGTGTAAGCCTCCGCTGGTATTTGCAATAAGCGCAGCTAACCCCTTCAGAGTTGACGGTCAAGCGACACTTTTTCTGCAAAATATATTCCCATGAATGATATGTGCTTCCTGAATCAGCTGGTTGCAGGCCACATTCGGAACAAAGACCCTCCAGTGCACTCTACCTATATAGCTCTATCTTCAGCTTTAGATATTGTATTGTACGCGCTTGTTTTTTTCTTTTCTCAGAATATACACTGTAGTGTCCACAGAACTGCGTTCAGGCTTCCAAAAGCTACCACTTTTTCTATGTACAAAGTGACAAAGTTCTTTTCTTTTTTTTTTTTTTTTAGGCTTGATAACGCGCGTAGGCTACAGATCCAGCAGGTGCTTCGGTTAATTTGGTCCAAGTTGCAGGTATGTAAATTGAGTCAAACGGATCCCGAGGCTCAAAGCTGCACGTCTGCTGCTGCGGGCATGAGTTCTCGCTCGGCTCTTCTGCTGCCGGCTCCTTGGAAGCATTGTCAAACATCCTTGACGGTGCGTGGCTGTCGTCTGCACCACTGGCATTACTGGCACTGCGTTTTTGTCGTTTAGCGGCCGGTTGGTCACAGAGGTTCCTCAACTTTCTTTTCGATGTCTTCTTAGGCAGAAGATGGTTCGGATAATGGTCGAATAGCGTTGGCACGGTTTCGGGCTTAATTCGTGGTCTATCTCTAGCGAGCTCGTTGACGATGCCGTTTACTGTCACTTTGAAAGTTCTCTCGATGTAGCTCTCCTCAAAATATTTTTCGCAGACAACACACGTTGAAGTCAACTTGCGGTCCTGTCTTTTAATCAGCCGCTTCCACTACGCAAGCTGCGCAGGGTCCGATGGCACACCGAACATAGAAACCTAGTCCTGATTCGAGCGGTAGCCACTCCGACAGAGCGACACGAAACATGTCTTTTCCCTGCCCTGATGCTTTATTTTTAGCATCATTAGTCGTTGCAAATTTAATTATCTCATATGAATGCAAGAAACAGAAAGACTAAAACAAAAGAACAGCGTAGACGCGTCCAAAGCGCTCGAACCCACTGATGGCTCGGCCAGCGCAGCTGCGGCAAATCAAGGGCGCGCCGGCGGCCGACGGCGTCGACGGCACCTTTACGATGAGCAGCGCCCCTGGCGGCTAAAGTTGGAAGGCATCGCCGGCGCGGCCACCTCCTCCCATTGAGAGAGCCCTCCGCACGGCACACTAGCCAGTATATTCTAGGCACTATAGATCGGAGAACATGCTCGGTCGCTGCCACGGAGAAAGAGGAAGCGAGGGAAGGGGGGGGGGGGGGGGGGGGGGGAGGAACGCGCGCTGCCCCAGCTGCGGAGCTGGCTACGAGGGACAACGCCGACGACGACAACGCGAATCGCAGGAACGGACGCCAAAGAACTGCGATCTAAAAGGAGGGGGAGTGTTCATTGCTACTGACAGTTCTGTTCAGTATGTTCGACATTCTAACCTTGAAATTTTTGATGAATCTCTCTGGTCTGAGCTCACTTAAAATTGTTATGAAAAGTTTCTGTTGGTAGCTTTGTACATTCCTGCTTATCTGCCTCCTTCTGCCTACGATGATGTACTTCAATCCATCGAACACCTCATTATTTCTCACTGCAAACAGAAATTATTCACTTTCGGAGATTTCAATACTCCTGGCATTAAATGGTACAACTTTACGTATTCTCACTGCAATCATTGTGAAGCAAGCAAGGGCAACATGTTACTAGATTTTATAGCTTTTAACTCTTTGCAGCAACACAATCTAAGAACTGTTGCGGTAATGTTCCTGACATTTGTTTAGCTGATATTGAAAGTGTTCGAGTCTTGAGCTCTGACCAGGGAGCAAGAAACCTTTAGGAGCGGAAACTACGCTGTGTTTGGCGACTAGAAAAGGTCACAAGCCCGCGGCGCCACTATCATGCTGGCAGCGCTTGTCGGCGCGGAAAGTAATTACCGCCGTTTCGGTTGCTAAGGCAATCATTCCAGGGTTTTTTTTGTCGCTACGGCTTCTACGACGCGCCGCATGCCGCCGCCACTGCATACGGCCGCGTCATACTCCGTGCCGTCGGCGCTACAATTGTGACCTTATCTGGTCGCCCGCGCTCGCTCGCGCTGACGGGAGTTTCACCTCCTAAATGGTTTCTTTCTCCGTGGCTGTGACATATCACTGATTTGCCGTGGCAAATTTCATCCTCCATTTTTAATAACGGCTTCAGTCTCTGCACCATCTTTTACTAATCGAGGTCCTGTGAGGAATCCGTTTTGTTTTGCGTATGCACGTGGGTGCTATGTTGGTCTGTTTAGTTTCCTCTATAAATTAATCGCTTTTAAACGAAATTAGTGATGCTGATGAACAAATCATTAGTTTCACTGAAATTGTTTTTAATTGCATGCTTCAGTACATACCGCTGCCTACTCATACCCGTAGCAAGTTTCATTTCTGGTTTTGCGGGGAACTCAGAACAGCGCTAAGACTTAAGGAGCGGGCGCACCCTAAAGCGAAACGCACTCGACTTGATATGTGGGCAGACGAGTTTCGCCGCTAGCGCTCCCTTTGAAAAAGCCTCTAAAGCGGGATCACGACTACTATCTTGAGTCTTTGGAGAAGGATGGCTCCAATCGTCCTATTGAGATCTGGCGATACATTCACTAGCGTTCTAATAAATCTGATTCCAGTATTAACTTGGTTGACTCTCACGGGTGTGAAATTCGAGATGTTGCCGACAGGTTTGCCCAACACTTTTCATCTGTGTACTGTTGTGATTGGGGCTCCTGCCAAGGTTCCCGCAGATTCTTCAGCAGCTGAGGACAGACACGGGTCAGCGGACGCTGGTGAACGACCGCCGCCAAAGGCAGCGAAGCGACGGTGCCGGCGGCGGAGTGACCCTTTGTTTCCGGCTGCGGCGGCCAAGCCTCACCCTCCCTCTCTCCTTCGGTACGCGGGATGGAGATAATAATAAGGAGATAATAAGGCCCCTTCGGGCCTTAATCCTTTGAGCGTCGAATTTTTTTGAAACTTTCCCAGATGGTCGAATTACTTTATTGCAGATTTTGAAAGTTCAATACGAGTAAAGTCAAGGAAAAGTAGAAAAATATTTGGAACCGTATTTTGGTGTCAACCATGCTCTGATAGCAGTGAGGCCTGATAAGGAGTTAAAATCAAACTGTTTATTAATACTTAATACTTAAAAAGATTCGGTTGATCTGCAGAGGGTCGCCTGGCTGGATGTGGTGCGCCTTCGTGCGCGTCCGTGCTTCGTCTCGTCTCGGCTCCGAATGCCTTCTTCCCGAGGCGTTGGGTCCTCGCGTTTCTTCTCCGAAGTTCGAGGGGAGACATAACTCAGGCGGGGTTCGCGGGGCGCGAAGTCTCCGCGCCGTCGTAACGGAGGTGTGAGCAGATAACAGACCGACCGAGCGAACGTGCTCTTCGCGGTATCCGCGCGGTCGTAACGGAGGTGTGGATAGATGAAGAGACCGACCGAGCGAATGTGATCTTCGCTGGGTTCCGCGTGGCGTAAGCACACCCTCTCGGGTCGCCGCGGTTACGGGATAGTTGGGTCGTCTCGAGCGTGGTCTCAAGTGATGAACTGTGTGCTGACACGGCCCCTCTAAATTTTGCGCCTGTCCTCAGGCGCGCGTATCCACGAACTTTGCGGTAATGGTTTGCCAATTGCAGGAACAAATACAATTTCTTGCCTTTGCCTTCGGGCTGGAACTTGCCGACTGCTGCGACTCTCGCCTCGTCTAGGGTTCGCACTTCTTCGGCGATCCTATAGCCAAGAAATGAGATGTCGTCTCGCATGAATTGACGCTTCTCGATGTCCGTCTTTAAGCCGTTGACGATTGCTCTTCTTAGCGCCTCATCGCGCAGTAACAGCGCTTCGGGGATTGTAGCTGCTCCCTGGCCGACATCGTCCATGTACGTGGATGTTCTTTTCATAACCAAGTGGTCACTGACCTCGTCCTTCATGAGCTGTCGGTCCGCGGGGCAAGATCGGTACGACCCTGTGGCGACGGGAATGTTGTCCCTAAATTCATCGCGGTGCTCTACGTGAGCACAAAGCCCCAGCGCATCAGTACTCGCTGTGAACGCGTCGTCATGACAATCCAGAATTGAGCGGGGCTCATCTCTTTCGTTGGCGTTCGCGCCATGGGTCATTTTAGATATAGTCTCTTCAACCAAGTCAAAGAAATCTTCGTCGGGACCCAGGTCCTTCGGGTTTAGTCTTACGAAGCCGATGTCGCTCTCTGTTGAAATGTCCTCTATGACTGTGCGGTTGCTGAAGGCTGCTATCAGCGTCTCGCCAGTACGATTCATATTGCATGCGCCTGGAGTGTTTACGGTAGGCTCACTCACCGATGGCTCTATGGGGACGAGGGTAACATCCTTCGTAGCGTGAAACGTGACGTCGACGTTTGCGGCACGGCGCCAATCTGAACCGAAAATCAGATCCATGGCACTGGGCAAGGGCGCGATCACGAGCTCTTCGAGCCGCACGGTCGATGTTCCGACGGTCACGTCCAACGCTGCCACTCGCGTCGGTCTGATGCATCGGTCAAGCACTTCAATGTGATCTGGACTCTGGAGACGCCCACGGTCGGGGGCGAACGTTAGGGCCCACAGAGCTCTCGTTAAGGATGGACACATTTGAGCCGCTATCGCTGCAGACTCTCACCGGTTGGTTGTCGACGAGGCCCTTGACGATGGGCAAATTGCCTCCCGTTGATTGCAGAAAATAATTTGCTTGCCTGTTTGTCGTCCCGGTATTAACCGCGCCGTTGGATCTGGCTGCTCGGCGTTATTCCGCAGCGATCGCGGCTCCCGTCTTCGGCCTCGTGCACTCCCTCGAAAAGTGGCCCGTTGTGCCGCAATTGAAGCAGGTATGTATTCGCGTGGCCTGCATCGGTTCTCGCTGTTCCCGCGGTCTTGACTGTTCGCGGAGATCATTGCGCCCGTCTGTCGCCGCCCTTGATCCGTCGCTGCACATCTGGTTAGACCACCCAGGACCAGATGTTCTGAACTGCGTCTTGACTGTCCTGCGTCGCCTGGTGTCGAGCAGCTCTGCGCGGTCGATCAGTTCAATGAAGTTGCTGCAGGGCTGTGCAGCGAGTGGATTAGCCCATGTGTCGTCGTCGATTCCGCTGAGAATCAGCGAAATTCTTTCTTCGTTCGCCATCGGGTACGGGGATTTGTCAAGCAGAGCATTTTTCGAATACATGTACTCAACCAATGTCTCCGAATTACGTAGTCTTCGATCAGCCTGCAGGTCAAGGAATTCCTGCATCGTGAGCCTCCTGTCGAAGCGCGAGGAGAAAGCTTGCTTCCATGAGTCCCACGATTCGCAACTCATGCCGTAAGAGCTGTGCCAATCCTTCGCAGCTCCCTGCAGCTGTGTTGCTGCAGTAGCGAGCGTCAGTGATGGGGCCCAGTGTGCCAAGGCAGCTACGCGCTCCACCTGCGATATCCACGTCTGGACATTTTGTTGCGCATTGCCGTCGTACTCGGGGATGGCGGACGCAGTGTCGTTCGTTGACTGGATCAGAACGGGCTGAGCTGGCCCTGACACTCTCGACAATACCTCCGTCATTTGCAGTTGCGCGCGTGCGAACATGGCCGTGATTTCAGTCAGGCTTGGCGAACCCTCGGGAGCTGGAGCGTTGTTCTCCCGCGAGGACTGCGTAGGTGTATCACGATTCGTGTCTGCCGGCCGTTGGTTCGTTGCCGTAGTAGGCGCGAGACTTCCTTCGTTGCGTTGAAAGTCCGTATCGTGCCCCGTTCGCGTCGACACTGGATGCAGTAGCCCCGTTGCGTCACTCGCTGCGTGTGACGTGCGTCGTTGGGCTACAAGCCGCTCCAGTTCGTGAACTCTTGCCTGCAGAATATCGATTGTCGTCGGTCTCTCCGTGTCCGCTGCTCCGTTGTCATCGCCTACTGCTTCAGCCTGGCTGGTAGCTGAGTCGGACGCAGCCAGCGAGGCCTGAAGGCGAACGTTGTCGTCCAGGAGGCGTGTGACGAGAACATCCTTATGGCCACTGCACGGTAATCCACGGGTTCGAAGCTCGTCGGCCAGCCGCTGTTTTTTCAACTCGATGAGAACACTGCGCATTGTCGATTTCGCTGGTGACCAGATGAAGGTGGTCTCAGAACTCGTCGAGGTTGTTCTGCTGCGCACTGTGGATTCCGGTGGTTCTTCGCGCGCGCGAGACGCCTCTGCAGATCCTGTCGGCTGCGCCATGATAGCAGTGAGGCCTGATAAGGGGTTAAAATCAAACTGTTTATTAATACTTAATACTTAAAAAAAGATTCGGTTGATCTGCAGAGGGTCACCTGGCTGGATGTGGTGTGCCTTCGTGCGCGTCCGTGCTTCGTCTCGTCTCGGCTCCGAATGCCTTCTTCCCGAGGCGTCGGGTCCTCGCGTTTCTTCTCCGAAGTTCGAGGGGAGACATAACTCAGGCGGGGTTCGCGGGGCGCGAAGTCTCCGCGCCGTCGTAACGGAGGTGTGAGCAGATAACAGACCGACCGAGCGAACGTGCTCTTCGCGGTATCCGCGCGGTCGTAACGGAGGTGTGGATAGATGAAGAGATCGACCGAGCGAATGTGCTCTTCGCTGGGTTCCGCGTGGCGTAAGCACACCCTCTCGGGTCGCCGCGGTTACGGGAGAGTTGGGTCGTCTCGAGCGTGGTCTCAAGTGATGAACTGTGTGCTGACAGCTCCACACTGCAAACTCAGGAACCTCAGGAAACCACAAGGAAAGCAGTAATACCTCGTGAGCATCGATGATAAACAAGCCAACAGCAGCCCCAATAAAGATGGAATCGGTTTCTGTGGCCCCTGCACCAGGAGTGTCCATAAAGATGAAAATCAAGTTTTACGCGGCTCTATTGCGATCACGGGGGGAGGGGGGGGAGGCATCTGAAACCATGCAAGGGCGTTGCCGTAGATTGGGCCACAAGCTCCAGCTAGGTAACAGTTCTATTTATCCCCTGCACAGAAACGCCCATAAAGATACAGATCAAGTTTCGCGCCTCCGTTGTGATCACGTGGCGAAACCGAAACCGCAATAGGGCGGCGACCTTGCGGCAGACCAGGCGGCACGCTGCAGCTAGGAATCACTTCTGTATATCTTCGCAAGAAGGCAGCGCAATAAATTTCAAGCTCTTCTTGTAAGTCCTAGGAGGTGGCAGAACCGCCCAGTTAGCATGCATCGTCAGTAGGGCGCGAAATTTCAAACGGAGGATTGAAACTGTACCGGTACGGCAAAACCCTTGTGGGATGAAAAACCGCCGCCGTACATATACGGCAAAAAGCCTCAAAGGGTTAATCCCGCTTAGCGTCCTCAGCGGTGACAGCAGGGAACCTGTCCTTGTGTGGAATGGACCAGAGGCGCGTCAGCGAGCAGCCTTGACCCCGCTCGCCGAGTTCTCGAAGCAGGCAGGTGACCTTCTTGGAATTACGCGGGGGAAATGACCGCCACCAACGGGCGATTTCGCGGGCTGTTTCGCCTTGGTGCAGGATCTCCACCACCAGCACAACATCGTCATCGACACCAGAGAAGTTTGCCTTCACCATCGAAAAATGTGAGAGGAGGTTCAAGCACCAGACTCGGCAGTGGGAAGCACACCGAGGGATCTCTTGTGCCCCACTGATTGGACTACGCTGACTGAACTTTGTTCCCCCAGCTAGGGAAGTGGGGACAACCGAGCGTATATAAGCGGTGGAAATTGTCTCCACATAGAGCTCCGTTTTCTTCCTCCTACCTGTAAATATCCCTACATGTAAAAAGTGTATAAAACGTTCTTCTCTGCCTCTCCTCCCTGGCTACACCTGGTGCGTCGTCTCTGCTCCCCATGGTCCCAGTGTGGTGAAGCCTAGGCCCCCGACCCCGATCACATCAGTACGAAACTCCACATTGTGATTTCGTTTGCCTTCCATCTAGTGCGCCTAATTCCGTTCTCTTTAAAGAGAATTCGATTAGTGTGAGCTAAACGCCTCAAGCCATCTTTGTCCCGTCGATCTGATAGCATTCCAGCCGCCATAATAAAAACATTCAGTAGTATCTTTATACTCGCTTTAACCACAATATTTAATAACCCTTTGAAAAATTCAGCTTTTGCTCGCCTGTTGAAAATGGCATGTGCTTTCCCTACGTTCAAATCAGGAAAAAAAAAAGTGATGTTTCCTATTAACATCCCATTTCTCTTCTGTGTGCAACCTCTAAGCCTTTTGAATTAGCCTTGCACAAAGTATTTTCCTTTCATCTCAAACATGTCACCATACCCAATCAGCATGACCTCATATCGGGTAGTTCTACAACAACTAACCAATAGTCACGTTTATGACGTATACATCTGCTGCAGTCCTCCAGAGAGGGCAGTTTGACGCTGTGCACTGTGATTTGAGCAAAGCTTTCGACGGTGTCACTCACTCATTACTTCTCGAAAAGCTTCTGATTTTTGGAAAACGAAGTCTCATTCGTAGCCCTCCTGCGTACCTACCTCGTTGATCGCTCCTGCTTTGTCAGCATCAATGAACAGACCTCTTACGTTTACCCTCAAGGTTCAGTATTAGGCTTGGTACACTTCAATGTGTTTAATAATGAAGTTTCGTCCATGGTCAAGAATTATTCTTTCCTCCTTTATGCTGACGATATAAAATATTCAGTGTAATACATTATTTATCAGATTACTTGTCTTTGCATTCAGACATATCTACTTTCTCTAATTAGCTTACTATAGCAAAACTAAGGTTCTCTCATTTACTCGTAAAACGCCTAACTTTCTTTACCCTTATTCTGCGAATTCTATGATGTTTCCTAGGGTTGAAAGAAGGACTTCGGTGTACTTTTCGAGCGTACCTTCAGCTTTTCCTCTCATACTAAGCGCATTGCTCTGCGAGCTATACGCACACTCGAATTCGCCTGCAGGCTTTCGCCAGAGTTCTGTACTCCACTTCCTTTCCTAAGGCTGTACTTGTTCGTATGCTTGCCGCTCTTGGAATATGCGTCTGTTGTTTAGAACGGTACTTGGAAATCGAACTGGGACAAAATAGACAGAGTACAGCAAATGGTTTACGCATACAATTTCAACATCGTTTTTCCTGCACAACTTCTCGCTCTCGCTCCATACGGAGCAACTCGCCGCATCTTCCTTTTCTTAAATGCCGTCGGGTCAGGGCTGATATCAATTTCTTTTATTGACTCCTCTATGGCCACATTATGTACTCTGATATCCTGGCGTGCATCCTTCTGCGAATTCCGCGGAAGAGCATGAGATAATTCAGACCATTTCAAAATTCTCCTCTTCTGCATTCTCACTCCCCTCTGGACAGAATGTAAAGACTGCTTAATTCTCCTTGTCCTCACACTGATGGTTCCAGAAACTCGCTTTCTTCGTTTTTATTGGAAGCTCGTAGCCTCATGTTCTGAACGCTCCTTTTTATCACATATTGCTTCCTCTTTCAAGTCATTTGTATTTACTTCACTTGTGCTTTTACTCCTGCTTATATGTGTCTATGTTGTCAAAATTGTTTTAAATCTGTTTTTATTGATATTTGCACTTTAGCACTGCCTGTGTGTATCTGATACTTTTTATAGCTTTCAACTATTTATGTAATGTATTTGATTGCACTTTGTTCTTTCTTCCTTTGGATGCTTTTTTGTGTTTTGTTTTTCAAGACAACTTCCTGCTTGTTTTAATTTGTACGAGACTCGTATAAAATTTCATTTAATGTGTTATTTGTTCCTTTTGTCTTTTATCGGCGTGTGTAAATCTTGCGTGTGAATTTTTTATTCTTATTTGTGCTGCAGGACCAAGACCACATGGTTGCTCCTGCGCACATTAAAATGTAGATTTATTATAATTATTGTTATATTATTATTATTGTTATTATTATTGCAGTAGTGGGGACAATGACGACACAGTCAGTGAAAACAGTCCTGTAAAATGGCTTTCGCCACTTCTGTTCTTAAGCAGACTTAAGCGCAGTACTGTAACTTTTTTAAAACCCGTACCTATCCTAATAATACTTTATCATCAGCTGCAGCTGAATATCATTTTTCCATTCGACAAAAAAAAATCGCTATGTAATCAATTTGCTCTCTTATGCCATGATAAATATTCAACGCTTTAAAACAATATAACTTGAATGGTGTTAACGCTGTTTGACACAAACTTGAGTTCGAAATGCATGTATTAGCAATGTGTATTTGATTCTCCTCGACTCTGTATGCGATTACAGTCGGTTGCACATCGAACAGCTAAATCGAAGGGGTTGTCTCAGGACTTCTCCCTGAACGCATTCATGGCTGCCTAGACCTTGGCTCGTCTCATACTATTCTTTTTGATGAGACAACAGGTCATATAACCTTTCTATCTGGTGACGACATATCATCCAGAACCCCACCATGATATCTCTGTAGAGAAGGGGTGAGCCCTCTTACAAAAGCCATACTCAAGAAGTTTGGACAAATTCTACGAACGAGTGTTTGAAAGTAGCCTTTTCACACACTGTAAAACTTACCATAACAATCAAAACGTTCGCACACACTGCTTCGGCAGGCTTGTAGTTCTATATTAGTTTAAAAGGAACGCACCTTACTAGCTTTTTATAGCAATCTTAATTACTAGTTGTGAGCGCGTGACAGATTTCGGGAACAAAATTTGCTACACCCCCCCATCAGAATCTTTGACCATTCTCACCAACATGTGCATAGCAGAAAATGTTACAGTACCTCGCAGTTGCCTCACAATTAACAGTGGTGCCTTGGAAAGCAAGATAGTGATATAACTTGAGGGATCTTGTAAATGGCCTGAAAGATGCAAAGTTTGCATTCGTGAAAGCTTCGCCGAAAGAAAGCCAGCAAAACGCGGGACCATATTCAAAGTGATTTTCATGTTTAGATAGGCTCTTCACCGAAACGGACGTCGTCTCATCCACTATCGCAACGAGCCTGGGCACGGACTCGTTGAGCGGCTAATTTAAAAAAAAAAAAATACGCTTTTAAGCTATGAAGACGCCTGCTTCGGCAAAATTGTGCCGGCGTTGGCAGACATCACAAAACAAGAAAATTATGTTAACCATTAGGCAGATTAGCTAATTTTGATGATTACCTTTCCAATTATTACAGTCAGGTGTCTAATTGCAATATAAATATCTAGCAGGCAAATAATAATAGCCATATTAGCGTTTTCAATAACCAAAATCCCATTACACCCGCCACTGTGGCTTAAAAAGTTTGGACTATCTCGCACCAGATGACGCGCGCTTTGGAAAAATCCGCCTTCAGTGCCGTCAATATTGCAGGTGCCCGTCACGATCTCTGTCCCGACTTCGCTGCTGTGCTAGCTGCTGCTTGCCGCTATAGCTAAAGTAACAAAAATCCAGGTAACGCACTTGACCCCTGTCAGGCAACTTTGTTGTGAAGGCAGAAAGGCGATAGCAAGAAGATTAAACGTACCACTTAACTATTCCTTTGTAAGGCATTATTCATGACTACAGCTATTATAATTTATCTAAGAAAAACCATTACGCGGCTGTCTATAAAAACAAACCATGAATGGGCAATGTAATTTGCAATCAAGGCCGATATCGACACATAAAGCTAAAGGAAAAAGAAAGACTTTTTAACGTTACCTCACTCATAACCATAAAACTCTTTCTTATCTCAAGCGCGGTGATGTGGGCCCACAGGTTTTCATTTTCAATATTGGGAGCAGCGGCAGAATTTCGATTGGCACCCTTTCTTTTTGAGCGCGCCGGACCATTTAACGCTGGGAACAAAGACTGGCAAAAACTCGGCCGCCGCTGAGAATATTTTTCTCGGATAGGCGAAGCCTTTCCAGACAACATTTAAACTGTTGATGGTTTTTCGTTCCCGCAGCAAATAATGCTACTCCTGATTCTCGCGCAAAAAAATTAAGAGCAAAATGCTCCTTTTTCGAAGAGTATAGGCCCCGATACATTGCAAAAATGCCAGAAAAAAGGATTCTTTTACAAAATAGCCCGTAGGCAAAAAATAATAATAAAACCAAACCAATCATTTGGTTCTGCCATTAGAATAAACAAAACATCAGTAGCGGCGTATATAGCAAGCACGCTTAATACATCGAACTGTAGAAGAACGGCTGATTGGGCGAGTTGGTGAACCATGACGGGCAGTAATATAGGTGCGCAACAAAGACGTCACAAAGAGGAGAAGTGGACAACGACGGCGCATAACTGACAACTGATTTAATGGAAGAACGCTTCAGTTGTCGCAGCCCTTTGATATTTTTGGAAGCCAGAAGCATGCATGCGACAGAAGTGAAAAACTATCTATTGAAACTTTTGTTCTGTTACTTTTCTTCTTGCCTTTTTCGTTTTTTTTTTTTTTTTTTTTTTTTTTTTTACTGAAAAATAGTTTTCCTTCAAGGACAAAAATTGTCATCAGCCTCAACGTAGAACACGAGATGCAGTGAAGGTTCAGTGAACACAGCGTTGGGCCGTCACAAATAAACTGACAGAAAGCATGCTGCGTTCTTTATGCATTTCGAACTGCGCATTAAGCACGCAATCGCAATGAATAACAATAATAATTTCTTCATAAACGATGCTTAACTGCGTTTGACCACTGGTTTCAGAAAGAATCATACGCCACATCAGCACACAGGCCATTGAAACCTTGTTTTTAAAACTGAAGGATTAATCAAACGCTTTTCGCAACGTGATAACAGTACTCATATTTGCTGTTTTTGTTTTTAACCTTCCTTAGACTGTAGTGATTAAAAACAAGAGCTGTGAGCACAATGACTTTACCGTAAGATGCGCGACAAAATAAATGTGCTCTGCACTGCTGTAAAATGCGACAGCCAAAAGCACGTTCGTAGTCAGTCCAGTGTACGTGCATGTTAAGGATGGAAGGAGTAAAAAAAAAATATAGTCCCCGGATTCCAGTGCCTTGTTCTTAGGCGAAGCGAAGGCAGGTAAGGCTGTCGCAACTTCACTTAAATCCCCCTTCTTTTGCTTATGTGTACGTGAGCAGTGCGTGGTACCTAAATCTGAACTCTGGAAATTCTGCACGAACGCGAATGAAGAAGTTACAGAATCTAGTTGTGTTCCAGTGACCTTCTGGCTACATATACGTATATATATATATATATATATATATATATATATATATATATATATATATATATATTGTTATCGTATTACTTGTATTACTTGTGTCCAGCCTCCACTAATTTCACAAAGAAACATCTCATTAAGCATAAAGTGCAGTCTGCAAAACGTAGAGGGTTGTTGCTTTTTCATTTTAATATGAGTAGAAATTGTAATAGCTTCTGTAAGTGTAAAAATGGACGATATTTATTTGGTCCCCACCAGGTAACCACCCTGGGAAGATTTAAAAGCTCCTAATTTATATTGTAGGGCCAACCCTTGGCGCTTCCCTGTAGGATGTCCGGCGTGTGGTATATGCTTTCAATTGACATACTAATAACAATGATAAGACAGGATGCTGCTTTTGTGTGTGCCTTTGCCGTCATGAGTTGAGCTCGATTCATTTAAAGTGAAGGATCAGTTCTGTTCAGTGGTTCAGTCGTGTCCGACTCTTCGTGACCCTATGGACCATGTCACACCACGCTTTCCGGACTCTCACTATCTTCCTAACATCACATAACTTCATCTGAAGTGCCTCGAGGATGCCATCTAACCATCGCGTTCGCTGCCTACCCCTTCTCCGGCGACCCTCAACCTTTCCCAACATCAAATCTTTCACCAGCGACTCCTCTCTTCTCATCAGATGACCAAATCAGCTGAGCTTTAACTTTAGAATTTGACCCTCCAATGAGCAGTCAGGGTTTATGGTCGACAATATCGAATGATTTGATCTTCTGGCAGTCCAAGGAACTCTCAAGAGTCTTCGCCAGCACCGCAATTCAAACGCGTCAATTCTTCGGCGGTCAGCCTTTTTCACAGTCCAACTCTCGCATCCATAGATCACAACTGGAAAGACCATAGCACGAGTTATAAGCATCTTGGTTGGCAGACTAATGTCTCTGCTCTTTACTAGGCGGTCAAGGCTAACCATTGCTCTCTTTCCCAGAAGCAGGTGTCTCCTAATTTCATGACTGCAGTCTCCTTCCGAGGTAATCATGGAGCCCAAGAAGAGAAAATCTGTCACAGCTTCCACTTCTTGTCCATTGATGCTCCAGGACTTGATAGGGCAAGACGCCATGATCTTTCTTTTTAATGTTCAGTTTAAGCCCAAACTTCTCACTCTCTTCATGTACGCGCATCAGAAGTCTCTTGAGTTCCACTTCACTTTCTGCCATTAAAGTGGTATCATCCGCATATCTAAGGTTGTTGATACGTTTTGCAGCAATCTTCACTCCAGCTGAAGACTCGTTCAGGCCGGCCTTCCTCATGATGCACTCTGCATATAGGTTAAATAGGCAGGGCGACAGTATGCAGCCTTGCCTCACTCCTTTCTCAATCGGAAACCAATCAGTAAGACCATGCCCAGTTCTGACTGTGGCCTCTTGCCCTTCATACAGGTTCCTGAGGAGACAGATGAAGTGAATTGGAACTCCCATCTCTTGGAGAGCTTGTCGCAATCTGCTGTGATCTACGCAGTCAAACGCTTTCGCATAATCAATAAAGCAGAAGTAGATGGGTTTCTGGAACTCTCTTGATTTTTCCATGGTCCAGCGAAGGTTGGCAATTTGGTCTCTAGTTCCTCTGCCCTTGCGAAACCCAGCTTGCACGTCCGGAAGCTCCCGATCCACATACTGCTGCAGCCTACCTTGGAGGATTTTCAACATCACCTTGCTAGCATGCGAAATAAGCGCGATCGTGCGGTAGTTGGAACAATCTTTGGCACTGCCTTTCTTTGGAATGGGGATGTAAATTAACCGCCTCCAATCCTGTGGCCACTGCAGGGTTGTCCAAATCTTCTGACATAATGTATGCAGAATGTTAACAGCGTCATGGTTGAGGTTTTGAAGCAACTCAGCTGGAATGCCATCCATTCCGCTAGCTTCGTTCTTAGCAAGGCTGGCTAAGGCCCATTCAACTTCACTCTTCAAAATGCCCGGCTCGAGATCAGTAATCACAACCGTCTTATGTTGGGTTTGCACATTCGGGTCCTTCTTGTACAGTTCTTCTGTGTATTCCTGCCACCTCTTCTTTATCTCTGAGGCTTCAGTGAGGTCCTTGCCTCGTTTGTCCTTTATCAGGCCCAGCTGAGCACAGAAGCTTCCTTCGATATCTTTGATTATCTTATACAGAGCTCTTGTGTTCCTTAATTGGCTGTTGTCATCCGCTGCTTGGCACTGTATGTTCAGGAAGGCATTCTTATCTCTCCTTGCTATTTTCTGAAAATCCGCATTGAGAACCTTGTATCTTTCTCCTTCCCCCATAACTTTTGCCATCCTCCTTTCCTCAGCTATTTGCAAAGCCTCTTCAGATAACCAGTTTGCTTTCTTGCATTTCTTTTGCTTTGGAACTACCTTAGTAGCAACTTCTTGTATTATATCACGAACATCAGTCTACATCTCTTCGGGCTCTCTGTCTTCTAGATCTAATTCTTGAAATCGACTCCTCACTTCCACAGCATATTCTAATGGAATTTGATCCAGATCATACCTGAAAGGCCTTCTAGTTTTCTGCGTTTTCCTCAATCGAAGCTTAATTTTGGCAACAAGAAGCTGATGATCGGGGCCACAATCGGCCCCAGGCCTTGTTTTTACTGCTTGTATAGCGCTTCTCCATCTCTGCCGGCAAAGAATATAATCTATCTGATTCCTGTACAGACCGTCCGGTGAAGTCCATGTGTGCAGGCGCCTCTTGTGCTGTTGAAATTGAGTAAAGTGAAGGATAGCGAAACATATTTGCGGCGTACTGTGTATTCTATGTGCTGGTGCTGTTAAATGCAAATGGCGGGCGGCGCTATCGAAAACAAAACATAATTTCATTGAGTCCAAAGCGTAAGAGCCGAGATTTATTGAAACAATGTAGGTCACACAACGACTATTAGTCTGCGTGTTTTTTCAAGGACGCATAAATTGAGGAGGAAGTGTGTATCATTTTTATCGCTAATATTGTCCTCCATTCAAGTCAGACAACACATGTACAGCCTTGGTCAAAAGTTTTGAAGCCAAAGGATTTTCGGCTCAGTCCCAAAAATGGAGCCGTGACGACATCATTAAAGGCCGAAGGGCCTTCCAAATGCTAGGAAATCATTTATTTTGTCACAGCAAGAAACTATCTCATACTATTTCATGGCTGTTTAGTCTTTAACGGTGACAGGACGGCTTCATTTTACGACTGAGGCGAAAATTGTTTGGATTTAGGACTTTTGGCCAAAACTCTACATATAATACACATATGTTATATGATGTATTATAGGTGTATATAAGCACCTTTTTAAATTTTTACAATGCATGTTTTAAAAGCTCTATAGTATACACTAACGGTACATTAACGTATGACATTTTAATCAGTCGCACAGGCCCGACAGAGCAACGGGTCACAGGCCCACTTGCTGTGGCGGTCGCTTGTTGGGGCACTGAGGATCAGAGGAGCGCCAGGCTGCCCCGCCAACAAAGCACCTGCAGTACGAGCTCGGCGTTCGGCGTCCGCTAGTCAGAGCGCGATAAAATATTTCTCGTGTGCCCATTAATGTTTATCTCACAGTTAGATAAATAGGCGAGTGACTTGCGAGGGCCCTATAGATATCAAACATTTAGAACCTCCCTTTACCTGCATTTTCTTAATTTAGTTTTAGTTTGCTTTCCCTTTATGCTTTCTTGCTAAACAGACAGAGTGTGCTTTACCGAAAAATACCCGCTAAGATTGCGATTTAATGCCGAGCTTCACAATACTTCTAATGCCGAATGTGCGTTTTGGAACAGTTCGGTCCCCTCTGATTTTCTCAAGCGATTTGCCTGCTGTGTTTTTGGCCGCAAGATTGATAAGCTTCGTATGTCAGCTATGCCTAGGCGCACAGCGCTGCTCTGTAATATGAGGTCATCTGAATATGGCTTAGGAGCCCAAGGTTTCCTGATAGGTATAGGCACGCTAACGTCATTCGTATTTCATTCTTGAACGCTATAATATGAGAATGATAAACCGTTTTGCATGGCGGATAGAATGCTGAAAGGCGGCGTGGAGATCTGGTTATCGTGAACTGTACGCCATTGGTTGAGTGTGTTAACCGCTATTTCGACGAGGAAAATGTTCGTCGCTCAGCAATGCCGCGTAAGAATACCGAACAATGAAATTATAAGAACAAATATACGACAGAATATAGCAGGGGAAAAGTAATTGTTGAAATAATAATATAGCTTTGCAGCTGTTCGCATTTATTATGGTGTAATCAGTTGGCTGCCTCGACGTGGCTAGAAACGAGTTTTTAATTATATTGAAGTGAAATAATTACAGCGCAGTGACAATGTGTTCCTAATTTATAACTTTCACCCACCAAAATTGATTCAGCCTCTTAATTCAGGGCAGGTCCTCCCGAGCGGAAGAGTTCCAATTAAAAAAAAAAGAAACATAATGCCGACGGCACTGGCAGAGACAAAACAAAACAAAAAAAAGGGAAATGCAGTTTATACGGACAACTGAATGTTTAGATAGAAATTAACTACTATATTCTATCTTTTTCCGCACACAGAAGCCTGGAAGCGAGAAGAATCTTGGTATGGGGTTGTGCAACAATTATAATAAATGTGCCCGGTCAAGTCTTCGTTTTCGAGCCGTGTGTTTGATTTTTTCTCCCATTGAAGCGGTTAATTCTAAAGAGGCAGGGGATATCATTTGCCTCACGCAGCCAGTTATTTGGAATTTCCGGGACCGCACAAATGTTGACTGCGCTGTTGAAAAGTGAATCATGACTCCTAAAATGTATTTAGCAAGGCAATGCATCTTCTCACCAGGAGCAGCGCGAAGAAGAATACCGTATAGACAAGAATAAATGCACGTAACGCTTAAAATATGTTGTTTTCGTTATTTTGTATTGTTATGCTCACTTTCAAATTCCTTATCATTTGCTTACTTAAAACAATGACATCATCATCAGCAACGCCTTATCTCGGTTTACGGTCGGCGGCCTAAATCAGCCTCCTCCATTGTGGGCGATTCTGATAATCCAGCGTTGTGGCCGCTAGTCCAATGGCGACGAGGTCGCGTTTTACAGCGTCCAGCCAGCGCCTCTTCGGGCGGCCAATAGGGCGTTTGCCGTCTACCCTAAAATTGGAGGCAGTTGCTGGGACGGTTCCATCGCTCGCGCGGCGGACGTGTCCGTACCAGCGCAGGCTACTTTCCGGAATTTCGTCAACGATCGGCGCAACGCCCCCATCGACGTCGAATGTGCTCGTTGCGTTGCCGATCCATCAGGGTGGAGCCATCCATCCAGCGGTGAAAAAATGACCCTGAATGGAAAATTGAAAGATCCTAGCCACAGGTATGCAAGATACCTAACATCCAGGGAATATATACTTGAGAGAAAACAAATTATTTTGGTAGTGAAAATGTGAACTTTTTACTCGTGGCTTCAGAAATAAAAAGTAAAAGCACGATAACATATCTCTCGTCACAGCAGGCTACAGTTTGGCTTATATCAAGGGCATTGTAATCAGACATTGAAAGCAGAACATATGACTGTGCTGTTAAAAAGTAGAATGCGTGTTTTTAGTAGCTCACGTTCTTACAATATGCGAAAAAAAAAAAAGAAATGTTTTTCAAGTCCAAGAACATTGTACATGAAAACTGAAGATCAAATTTCATCCTTATTTCTTTTCGCGCTGTATGTTTGAGATAATAGTGAATAACAAGATGTCATTCACAAGTACACATGTATGACATGTGTACTTGTGAATGACATCTTTTTATCTTTTTTTTTTCTCACATCTTGTTGATGTATTGTACTACGCCGCCGTCAATGCTGCTCTGTGAGAGGAAGCCAGGACCTCTCAAACTGTCTATACAGCTTTTTCCCTGGCTGTCCTCGCAACACCAGTTGCGGAAATAAACCTTCAACCTTCAACCTTCAACCTTCAACCTATACACTCACACAGGAAGAAGCCAGAGTAATTGCATAAAATGCACGAACAGGCCGCTGATACTAAGTATCGCTGAGAACACCTCCTGCTTTCGCCTGGCTCGTTTCCCAATTATGTGGACACAACTTCATCGTGCTCCCCAACTAGATAATGAAGTTACCGCTCTATTGAATTATCCTGCACTCTGCACTTTCAGAGCCGGCAGCTGCTTACAGCTATGCTTGGGCTTTTGTTTTCCCCGTAAAGGTCAGCGCTTTTGCAGCACTTCAAAATGCAAAAGAGATCAGGAACGGAGAGTGGCACTGCCTTGCAGGAAAGGCTCGCGTAAGTATAGAAGCTCCCACCTCTTCTCACTCGTTGTAGTTTTTACCCGTTGAATGGTGTTAGCTTTGTCTGCTAATGATGCATGAGTCTAATATGTGCGACTCAGCTCTCACCCCCCCCCCCCCTTTCCGCCCTCCCTACACGCTTACGCACAAAAGAAAGCTTGCGATACATTTGCGCATTGCGGGTGAGTCGAGAAGAAGAATGCGAGACAACACCTGCTGAGACCTGGGAAGTACCGAAGGTCAAGGATGTTCGATGGCGGGCCCACTTCGCCGCCTCTTTCAGCACAACAGTTACAACGCAAGTCAATCCGGCCGTAAGTGCCGTTTCAGCCTGTTTCCTTTTTTTTAACGCGACAGCTTTAAGGGTATCGCGTCGCCGAGAAGCTGGCGTCGGGTCGTTTGCCGAGAGCGAAAAATCTTGACTGGTCCACAGCGTCATAAAGTCGCAGCCACGCGACGACCGCACGCAAGAATTTCAAGCACCACAAAATGCTCACGTTAAAGGTTTCTCTCTCTCTCTCTCTCTCTCTCTCTTTTGTGGGGTTTAGCGCTCCAAAGCGACTCAGACTATCAGAGGTGCCGTAATGGAGGTCTCCAGATATTTCCACCGCCTGGTGTTCTTCAACACGCACAGACATCGCATGGCCCACGGGCGCCTTGGTTTCCGGCTGCGTCGAAAAGTATCCGCAGTTGTGAGTTTCGATCCCTCATGCTTGGGTTCAAGTAGTCGAGCGCCGTAACCATGAGCAACCGTGCCGTAGCCCGCTCACGTTAAACGTGATGTTATGCGGGAAATGAGAGTGAATCAAACATGCTTGCCGCTTGTAACGAATGGTTTAACTTTATCGTGCAGAACAGGAGCGCAAAAAAACCGAAAACACTGAAAAACAGGACCAGCGCAGCCAGTATAACTTTATAACTCTAACTATAGGATTTAACTTCATAACTTAAATAACTTCGCTTAAAGAAAACTTTCAAGAATGCTATGTTTTAGGCGGGATTAGAACCCAAGGCCCTTGGGTCTTGGTTTGTGAGCCAGACATCCTACCAACCAGGGGACGCAAGGTACGCTTGTACGGCTTGTGAACAAGCTGTAATTTTTATGCAGTTTCCGTGGTACTCCACACGAGGTATCTTAAGACTCTATGCGAATGAATACGCGTGAATTAAATTAACGGGGATCACAGGCGGCTATAACGCAATACTCGAGGTGGAGCTTATGTGTTTCTCTTATTTTTATTTCCTTTGCCCACACACTCCGAGAAGGTGCCAGACCAGAAAGGCTGTTTGAAGTGAAGATTTTGATGAATGCTAATTCAATGCAATATAATATTATCTTATTACTAGTTCTCCAGTGCAGTTGTTTTGCTTTTACCACCGTCGTACCTATTCTCTCCCTTTCTTTTCCTGCGATTTTTGTACCAAAGCATATTCGTCTCGAAAAGCCAAACTATATAATGTATACAATTTTTTTTTTTGTCATCTGACGCTACTTTCTAATGCTACTCACGTGTTGTCATGTGCTTTATTATATGTTTCGCCTGTTGTACCAATTTGTGTTGGGCCTAGTGCTTTTTACAGCGTTAGCTCTGCTGTGTTCATTTGCGAGTTTCGCGTTATTCCTGAACCTAGTACCTCACGTGTCCCACAGATGGCGCCATGCACGCGTGCACAGCATGTTCTTTCATCTTGCGCTTTGCAGTAGAAGTTCCATCTGTCCCGCTCCTTCATGTAACTTAGGTAAATACGCCATACACATACTCAGTGAAGACAAAAATCGTAGCCATGCCAGACAGACTGCCGAGACCATCGAAGAAAGAGAAACTAGATTAATCCTTTGCTGAGACATTTAACAAGGGCGGAAGCGAGCCAAGATCGAAGCGGCAGCAGCGACTGCGGCTGCGAACGACTGGTAACGCTCGTGAAACATGGTTAAAGTATAGTTGAACCTCTACACGATCCTCTACATAACGAAGCTGCATGTGTGATCGTCACTTCAGATATACCGACCACGCAACCTCTGTTATTACAAAGATGCATGCATACCACCTGAACTTGGATATAATGAACACGTAACCTCGGCTATAACGAAGGTGCATATGCATACCACGTGGCTTCGGATTTCATGAGCACGTGACCTTGATTACAACGAAGATGCATGGATCTTCGTCCTAACCGAGCTCAACTAACGCTTGATAACCGTTTTGCCGTCGTCGAACTGCCTAATTTTGTTCTTCGTTGCTGGAACTCTGAAGCCGACGCCTATTATATGTGGCCAATAAATTGTGGCCAATAATTTGGCCAACACATTGGCCAAATTAAAAAATGCAAACATGATGAAAACAGTCTGCCTGTGCGCTACGCAGTTTCCATGGCGTTGCTCCAAGCTGCGCGGGGAACGAGCTCAGAACTGAGCACTGTAATATAGTATTGCTCAAATAAGGCCAATATCAACTTTTGACTTCTTTCTTCTCGTTCGCTTCAGCCGAACGCAATCACCGTCACAGGCACAGTTGTCGAGAAAATTTGGCCGCCGTCAAGAATCACAGTCCTGCCGCGACTGCTTTGTTGTTGAGGGTAGACGACAAAATAAGCCGAGTATTTTGTTAGTTCCGCGCCTTTGGTTTCAAGGATCGAGGTCAGACAAGGGAGCTCTTAGCAACCGAAGCGGAGCGAGGCGCTGCCAACAAAGAGAATACAGCAGCAGGTGTGAAGCTGCGGCAGCGAATGAAAGTGGCAAAGTAAACAGAAGACGACGAACTCGGATTTGTTCAGAGGAGGAAACAAAGCTGGCACTATGTTGGCGAAGAAGCGTGCGTGGAAAGAGCGCAGAGAACGAAGCCGTCGTTTGAAAAGAGTCTGCGCGGAATACGAATACATGTTGGTCAAATAAGCCACAAATTTCGGCAGAAGCTGTGCTTCCGGGAATTAAATTTTGCTTTCTCATTTTCTTTCACGAGCTGTTTGCTGCGTGGCCTGCCAGTCTCGACTTTCGCCTGGAACAAAACTTAAACGGCCAGCCCCACGAGTTTGCGAGCTGCACACGGGAAGAGGAGACAAGGTGCGCTATTCAAGCGTAGTCAATAAATGGCCACCGAAAAGAGCAACGAGTAGGAAAATAACCACCGAAGGAGAATCTTCTTTTCTCGATGTGTCCGTGTATTGCCGCGTCGCATTTAGGTACGAAAAAATGAACTTGTTCCCGATGACGCGCTGCTCGTAACAAAAAGTCAGCAGACGTTTTCTTGCTGCCTTTTGTGAACTGGAGGGAAAACTTCTCTGCATTTTTAACGGGAATCGTCCTGAAAATAATTACCCGCATCGATATTCAGCTTTGAACACACCCGCACTAAAGCGTAAGGATCGATCACAGGTATGGGGCTCAGGGTAAAAAGAAGCTTAGTTATTGCTTCTCTGTTTACTGTAGCAAGAAACACTCCCATTTCCCTCAGGGCACCCAGACGATCTCAATATTGCCCTCAAGTTTTAGCCCGTATATACAGAAAGCGTCAGAACAACTTGGAACTTCCAACATAACATTCGCAATCGTAATGCTTCAAATATTCAGTGCCCCAACGATAGAATAATCGTTCCGTGATGCTGTTAACATTGCAGTAGCCTATTCAGTTTGTAACACAAGGCGCGCGCATTCTATGCCTGTAAATTTCCCTCCTAATGACAGTCTTCGGGCTCAGAGAATTTCTCGCCTCCGCAATTATATTAGCGTTGTTCGATTGTAAACAAATAATAACATATATGTCTAGATTATAGCCGCTGTGAGTGAAATTGGCAGCACCGCACTTGTTTATCCAGATGGGAAAGTGCAGCCGAAAACATTCTCTTATAAATAAGGAACATTTCAACAGCAGGCAAGGCAGGATAAGCCCACCTGTACAGTATAACGAAGAGATTTAACTTTTTCAGCTGTAAGAACCGTTCCACAAGTGATCTATACTTCCAAAGACGGTTTCAAGACCTCGCAAGCGTGATAATACTGTGGAATAATAAACAACAGAACCACGATCATAAAGGTGCCCAATTTTAATCGACTTCCAAAATTGGAATATATTGTGCATTTTAGTTTAGAATTGCTCATACACCTGATATAAAGCACGTAAACAAAGGCCACTATGAAATAATTATTTTTTCTGCGGATTCAAAACGGGCTTGCCCGCTTAAAATATGTATGTGATGCAGGCAACTTCTTTTATTTAAGCGGCGTGTAAATGACTGTAACTAGTAGCAGCTTCACTGGTGTCCTTCGTGTAATGGCAATAAATGCACTTCACTTGCCAATGTCTTCACAGCCGAGCGGATTAGGTTAAGATAGGGATATATACTGATATTGACGCCGCAATGAACGAAAGCGAATAAAACGTTTTTAACATTTATTCAACTTTGAGTTTTTTGAACAATTAATCTTTAGCAAAATAAGGGTTAGCTTGGTCAGCAAATACGCAGAGCAGGAAACATTTTAGTGTAAAAAAAAGGAAGGAAGAATAAGTATTTACTAAAAAGTAAAAGGCGCGAGCAAAGCTGTAAAAATGCATTAACCGCCGAAAGGTTCCTGTAGAGGGGCCCCAATTTTCCCACAGCGCCGACTGGGTAGGAAGGTATAATTTCAATGGGCTACAGTATTTCAAGAACTGCTTGCACTGCGAAAGCAAGAAAACTACAAAGTATGATGAAATCATTGACGCGGTCTGCACCAACGCGAAAAAGAGGTGAAGTTCGGCAGCTGTAAATTACGCCGGAATCGTAATGTATCGTAATTTGTTATGACAGCCTCCTTCGACGGGTATACTTTCCAAGCAACATCAGAGTACAGCAGTTGTCGTCCGAGGCGGCGTGTGCATCGAATATTTGCGCGTCGACAAACTATGACGTCATAATTTGAACTAATGCATCGGCCTTATATCTCTGCACAAACGAGGCAGGTTTTCAGAACACAATTCACCCAATTCGCCATAATTCCAAAGTAAAACAGACCGTGTACACTGCAGCGGAAGAGGAAGCAAGCATGTCTAATGTGCAACGTACAATACCAGGGGTGGTGACTACTGCGAAATGCCGGTACCTGCAGATAAGTTGTTTTGGTTCAGTCCGTACTACAGTACAACGGGGACGTGGCTGCTTGCCTGAAGCTCCTTGACGCAGCCACCAGTGCGTAAAGGATAAGCATTAAAACCTGCGTCTCCGGATACACTAGTAGCGTCTCACAAAAGTGTCAGTATAAGAACTGTAATTGGGGGGATTACAAAATTGATGACAATATATTAATGCCGTGAATGAAGACGAAATCAAGAAATCAACGAAATAAGTCAAAGAGCTCACACAATGAAGGCCCCAGTGAAAAAAGGCAAGCGCGAATTACGGATTGAGCAGCAAAGACCACGCAAGGAAAGCACAAAAACGAAGGGTACCAAACAATGCTGGGCACTCCGGAAAGCCTAACAAAAGCAGGTAGTAGTAGACAATGGAGCTAGAGTCCACCGAATTAAAAGGAGTCCACAAACTATGTGTTAGAAACGTATGCGGAGACGACTATCAGTTGCCTTTAGCGGAACGCGGACATCTTTGTGTTCTGAACTGGTCAGTGCTTCAGACTTCTTTTGGTGAACGAAGCTGGCTAATTATTGACGCATACTGCAACCATAGACTTCCGTGATGTCTTCTTAGCACGATCGAGAGCTTTTACGCAGCCGATGCGCAGTTAAAGCTTGGCGTTCTAATTGCGACACGGCTCGCGAGGGTCTCCAAACACTGCCACATTTCACTTCACTTACGTCAGTGGGATAGTACACATAATTTATGCAGCGTAAAGCGAATTGTAAGCGGGCAACTTTCCCGCAGAACTCTCGTGATCGTAGTATGAAAAAATTATGGAATAATTCTAGGTCACTCGATATGTGACTACACTTTTTTCACGGTCTCGTCGAGGAAAGCTGAGCCTACGCTGGATGCTTTTGCATTTCCCGGTCACTTCGGGAAAAACAGCGGAGCGTAGAGGGTTATTTCGATTCTTGCACCAGTGGGCGGCCCGAACTATAAATACGCGGCAATCCGCAACATCGTGCAAGACAAGCAAAACGGCGAGATTATCGCTACTTTGGCCGGGGGCGGACTTCTAACATGAGCGGTTGCCACAATGAATGGGAGATGAAAGCATTGATTATCATTGTTGGTTTTGGCTATCTGTCACACAGCGGTCTGCACAGCTTTTTCGATCTCGGAGAAAAAAGAGGGAGGGACGAGAACCCAGCTTCTTTTTCTTAAGTTACTCTCGTTGTTTTGTTTTTTGTTTTTTTCTGAACAGGGCGTATGATGACGTGGCAACAGCATTTCAATGACCTACACATGCACCTAGTCTGGCGGTGCCGACATCATCTCCCGATGGAATACTACAGCCCTAAGAGCGTAGCCACGTAACGGGGATTCAGAAATTAAACGTACAACAGCGCATTTTAGGTCAAACACGGACTTGAGCTTTTCGTACAGGTAACAGACGAATAAAAAAAAAACCCTCCTCAATCGTGCTGCCCTTTGAGCAGTCGCCGAGGAAAAGTGCAGAATCCGTAACTGGCCGCTTGCTATGCGCACAGTTTTCAGCGATTGTCAGGCGAAATTTCCAACTCTGATCCAAGCGTGGAATGTCTGCGTCGTGACTGGGACTGTTAAAATTGTTATGAAATTTTCTTTCCGAGTGAATATGATTTAGCAAAGCTCTAAATGCGTTTGCTCAATACGAGCCCGAATAAAGCCGAAGTGAAGAAAAGAAAATCAGCTCAGGGTGGAACATGTAACGAACTGAACAATTAGGCAGCGATCCTTGTTGGGATAACAGGAGATTCAAAAGGAAGCATAATGCAGCATTAAGTGGGAGAGGAACAGGCAGAGATAGGAGACTATGAAATTTTGCGAGATAATATGACCGCAGACGGCGCATGGCAAGACCAGTTGGAGCTCAATGAGGGTTGTCTGCTACACGGCTTAACAAGCGTGATGGTGATCAATATGATCATTATGTTTACTGGTTATGGTGGCGATAGGGGAACGTATGAAGCCTGATACACCTAAGAAAGATACGCTGCTGAAGGCACACCAGGAAGCAATGCTCGTCTGGTGCGACGATGCACGCTGTCATTTTCGAGGCCACTGGGACCTAGTGCAGCAATCGGATTACTGCTCCGAAAAAGACCGTCCCCTCGCGCTACGAAACCTCACAGCGGGTACCAAATGCAAGCTATCACCTTAGGTGAGCACGTATTTGTCCTATGCTTACATCTCGACTCAGCCAAATCCAACGAAAGGGGCATGCGACGTTATCGTCAAGGGGAGGCGACGTATCCGAAAAAAAGCAGCGAGTGTCGAAATTCGATTGCGCCTCTAGTGTATTGCCTTGTTGAGTGGCTCGCTTACTGCAATCAGAAGAAACGGCCTACAATAAAATGTGTGACACGATAATGATGCAAAACCTTTCTTTTTTTTTTTTTTTCACACAAGGCCACGATGTTACTAGTGCTCTGGCGAAAGTCCGAAGACTAAAAGCTGACAAATATGAACGAATTCATTATGCAGTCGACGCGGTTTGTGTCTGTTCCATGACTGCTGGACGCAAAATATTCATTTTCGAATACTTAGAAGTCTACTTACAAAACAAGAAAGTGTCGTCTAATGTTTTACCCGAACATGCTGAAATTACGGGAAACGACAGAGATTGGAACAGCGCGCGGATTTTAAAAATGGAAAAGGATCTTCAACGCCGTCTGCATCTGAAATCTCTAGTCATTCAAAGAACCACTAACACTCTTAATCGCAATGATGGCCCCCTTCCAAACACGTACACACGTTGCCTGGGGCATATTTTTAAGAGCTTGCTTTTCCTTGTCGGTTTTCTGATTGTCAGCAAGGTTCCCATGCGGGACCCGAAATGTCAAGTACTTCACTTTTTGTCGGTGTTTCGCCCATCCTTCATGCTTCACTTACAAGAAGTAGCAAAAGTGTCCGCTGAACTATGCTTCTTTTTAAGCTGGACTGCTTATTCGTTGTCTTAATGCATTGTCTGGTGTTGGACAGGCGTAGTCAGTGGGGACGCCGCTCCCGGGTGATGCATCAGACAGCGTAGCCAGGCCAAAAGAACGCCGGTTTATTTTCGGATCAGGGGGTATTATGTATTATATAGCCAGAGGGGTGAGGGAAAGAAGGAAAGAAAGAATGAAAAGATTGGTGCCGTTGCCGGTTCATAGATGGCGATAGCATCCCTTCCTCCTAATAACCATAGCGATCCACAGGTTTCTTGACCCGGATTGACCTGCGCAGCTGTGTCTCTTGGGGAGCAGGGTCTGCGGGCTCTGACGTGGATGCGTTGTTCTGAATAGCGAGCGGATGGTCCACTGGTTCTGCTGCTGTACTGTCTGTACCCGTGAGTGTGGATCCCTCGACGTTGCGCTTGCGGATTTGATCAGCATGACGACGGACCACCGCATTATCCTCCGTCCTGACGGTGACTAGCCGAGCTCCTGTTGTTGACTTCACCTTTCCGGGTGTCCACTTGTCACCAACACCGTAGTTACGGACTAGTACAGTGTCCCCCGGAGCGAAACTCCCGCTGGCGTCGTCCGAAGCTGGCGTAGCTGCTCTGCTCTGGACAGGTTTGTTCCTGAGAGGAAAACACATGTCAAGTCTGGTGCGTAGTCGATAACCTAACAGTACTTCTGAAGGTGATAGGCTCGACTGCCTTGGGGCATTCCGGTATCGACACAAAACTCGTGCGAGTGCGGTTGAGAGATCCACGCCAGGCATCTTCTTTAACCCATCCTTAGCCGTTCTGACCGCGCGTTCTGCCAGCCCATTGCTTTGTGGGTGCTAGGGCGGCGTTCGAATGTGGGCAATGCCATTCCTGTTCATGAATTCGGCGAAATCCGACCCGGTAAAGAGCGTGCCGTTATCAGTTACTACAGTGCGCGGTAGTCCGAACTGGCTGAAGAGCGTACGCAGCGCGTTTACCGTGCTGCTTGACGTTGCACGCGAGAGTGGAATGGCCTCGATCCATTTGTTGTGGGAATCAACCACGATCAGAAACATTTTGTCCCTGATAGGTCCAGCGAAATCGAGGTGCATTCAGGACCATTTTTCTCCCCATCCTCGTCGCCACTGTTGGTAAGGCGTAGTCAATGGGAACGCCACTGTTAGAAAGGCGTAGTCAATGGGAACGCCGCTCCCGGGTGATGCATCAGACAGCGTAGCCAGGCCAAAAGAACGCCGGTTTATTTTCGGATCAAGGGGTATTATATAGCCAGAGGGGTGAGGGAAAGAAGGAAAGAAAGTATGAAAAGATTGGTGCCGTTGCCGGTTCATAGATGGCGATAGCATCTGGATAATAATCTTTCAGTGCAAGCTACTAATCTCGACACGTGTACCGTATTGTATTGAAAAAGAAACTGCACACTGCTATTACGGCTACATTAAAAAAAAAAAAAAAACAAAAAAACTGCCGATTGGCCAATTCGACTACTAAGACTGCTTAAAACTGTATACCCAGAACTCTGCAGATGACCGTAAACCAGTGCATGGTTGAATCTAACAGGAGCGCCCATGTGTACTAGCTTTGACGAATATATATCCTGCTAAAACCTAATTCTTCCAAGAACTATTCACGGCAATGTAAAAAATTGGTTGGCTCTCGAATTTCGGTAAAAAGACTCCGGAAAATAGCTTCCTTGGACTAAACGTCCTCGGAAGAAGCGTCTCCGTTTGGGAGGTACCACAAAATGTCCCCGAACGACTGAACTCAAGCGTACTATAACATCAAGCTCTGAATCGCCTGGTGCACTGCTTATCAGAGGTGAATTTCTTTTAACTCGAAAAGCGTAAAAGGTCACTTTCTGAACAAATTACGGCTTTGTTAACGTTATGAGCGAAAAATCAAGGAGAATACCTCCGGTAGGTTGTAATTGGCAGGTAACATGGCTGAACAGTGTTTCGTCGATGGGTTATGTGACTGTACGAGACCACGTGTATCACAAAGGTGCGAGGAGCTGCCGTGTCGGGTTGCTCATCGGAGGTGGGTAGGGCTCTCGGATGTACACATACAGCACGCTGTACTTTTAGGCCATGCAGGCACGGTGTGGTTAAAGCGAGGCTTTACATCCATGTCCGGTGGTGGCTGACGACCGGTAGCTGGGTAATGTGATAGTTTAAACATGTATGTTATTATGAGTATGTGAAATATTAGAAGCACAAATAAGTAACGGATTGGTAATTAAGCGAACAGAGACTACATGTATACGTGAAAGAGTTGTCACAAGTGAAGCTGCAGATCTACAGGAGTCATTTACGTTATCGCGTCAAACCCTTAAAGGCGGAGCTTTAATTTCCCCTATAATTTTTTGCTCCCACAGATACTTAATGAATGTACTCAACGCCATGGTTTAAGCTTGAATTTTGCATGTGTTTTTGCTTCATACCATTGTTTTTCCTTTTCTTTTGCAGTAGTTCTCCATTCTGCTACAAGGTGCCGATAATGTTTCTCTGTGGTGTGGTGCTATAATATGTGCAACAGCGCTTTTACCCGTCCGCTTCGAAGTGTCCATACCTCGAACTGATGCGCAGCGTTCACTAAACAATAATAATGGCTGCGAGAAAGGAATGGCTGATACCAAGAGCATCTCTGGGTCGTTCTGCGCTTGAAATCAATGGACGAAGACTGTTTTGTACTGTGATTTTTCTTGGCATGAAAACTGTGCTGCATGATCCTGGTGGGATTTGGTACTCCAATCGCTGCATGGCGACGGAGACATCTCAGTTGTTTTATTTTCACGAGAGGGCGGACCCTGACCATCGGCTTGCGTTGGTCGGACAAAAGGATAAGTGCTTCAGGGTGGCCGTGGTCAACGGCCTGTTAAAGCTCCGTCTGCCTTCCGTAGTACAGGATCTCCATCCCTACAGGAAGTGCACTGAGAATCCTTCACCATCCCTGCATAAGAGACTGTCCCCTAGCCATCAGAATTTTGCCGAGGGTGTTCCAGTAACGTCTCTTGTATGCGGGCTATAACACTAGCCGTATTGTATGTTCAGGTGGGCTATTTCACCATGCTTTTTCACCATGCCTTTTCCAGTGCCCCCAAACATGTCAGACACCCCGAAGAACCAGCTCTCGTACATTGCTTATATCTATACTCGAAGTCAAGAAAGAAACAGAAAATGTCTTCTGAACGGAGTTCGGGAAGGATTCATTCTTAGGGAAAATTTTTGTCGTAATGATGCTTTCATCCTGGGGACCACTTCCTCAGGAGCCTTTTTTTTTTTTTTTTTTTTCAGCGTGGTTTTTTCCAGTGCCGAATCTGCTGGGGGCATTTTTTCGGGGTCGTTTTACGTACACCCGATATTTTTCGCCTCCATGGAAAAGCTGATAACCTTCCCGCAAGAATATTCGAAATGCGGCATTTGGAAGCAGAGTTATTTGCAATCAAAATTTGTATATCTGCACCTTCGCGGCTTCCTCCTCCTTTCAACTTTTTAGCGCGCGCAAAGGCAGGCCCTCCTCCACGGGTCTCGCCCATTGACACGCCACAATTGACGCATTTGCGCTTTTACTGTTTTGCTTAGCGCCGCACGCCGCAACTTCCGTTTTGGCGCGCTTGCTTGCCGGCGCGCCGCCGGGGGCCTCTCGTCGTCTGCTTCATCATCATCGCCCTTTCGGCGCAACTCGGAAGTTTTGTTGTCACGCTGTACACCCCTGGCGTTGACCTCACCCTCGATACGTCGCGTGTACTACGGGTGCAGGACAGCTCTGGGCTGGACTGCCCACGAGTTCGCGAAGGCAGTTATCAAAGCGTTGAATTGTTACAGTTTGCAGTCCTTGGCTACGAAGTTATTGCTAGTGGCGGTAGGAAAAACATTCTGCATAAAGTGCCTCAAGACGCCAACCTCCAGAAACAGTGTCTACAGCTCATTGAATAGCCAGCATCGGCGAAGAAAGCATTTATCTACGTTTGTGGACGGCATTTCTCTCCCGATGCGTATAATATTTTACCCGGATGTGGTTCGCGATTTGGGTATCCCAACAAGACTGCGTCTGCGTGAAGGAGCGGTACCAGCACTGCCTGTAAGTGTAAAATGAAAAGATTGGGATAATATTTGCTTTAAACGTATTAAGCTCGGCCTTGTGGCGTGCATAAGCGAGATCTGTCATGATCACTGTGAATTACACTGTTCAAAATAAACCAGTGGCGGGCTTACGATGAGATTTTGATATTTTTTTACTGTTAGGCTAGTCGACCTCACGCACCGATGCACCCATATAAGCCGTATACTATCGTCGTCGGGGTTCAGCACCTGATTCTTATGGGGGTCGGGTCTTGTCTCAAGACCATTGCCTCTCATTTCTTCTTTTTCAGTGTGAATATTCTTACATATTTGTACAGTAAATGCTCATGTTTGAGAAGTATATTTAGCTGCCTTAGGTACCATGGCGAAAATGTACCACAAAGCATTTGTAGCTGTTTTGGAAACTAATGTGATGGAGTTAAGGGTTGGAAGCTTAAAGTGTCAAGTCTATTTACATGATGTGACCAGCAGAAAAAGGTCATATTATAGCTGCAGCAGAAAGTATAGCATGAGCATGATGACTACTGAAATTCATCTTCCACTGTCATTAAATGCTCCTGATCAGATCACTCAACTGAAGTGTAAATGTTCGCTAGCTATTTTTCAACACTTGGTGAAGGCCTCTGCAGGCTGCTAAACATCCAGAGCAGTTCTTATATTGTAGCAATTTAGGGTGTGTAACGAGCTTAACTGGTGTGCTTGTACTACATGTTCTGTTTATTTTTATTTCATTTTTTTGCAAGAATGGATGGCTCAAAAGGCACCAGCTTAACAAGTTGATGTCAATGTGTATGGAAAACAACGTTTAACCTTCTGATTTTACCTGACGCAATGCAATTTATTTCACTGGAAGTGTAATACATTTTCATTTGGCAGGTACCTCGCAAGCGGTGCCCGTACCCAAAAGTGATATATAAGGGAAGTAGCCCGCTTACATCAGAAGCAATGCACGTGGCATTTGAAGACATTGGCGTTGACGTCGTTGACCTACCAGAGGGATTTTGTGTGGTTTTCTGTATGTACTGGGCATATAGCATTGAGTACGCGCCAGCATTGAAGCACACATTTTGTGTGATTGAGCACTTGCTTGGAATAAAAAAAGCAAAGATCGGTGTAAGAGCCTTTAAACTGCTAACACAACTTAGAGCCCAAGTTGGCAAAAAGCAATACGTCTGTAATTTTAGTGTGTTTTGCACCCTAATTCAAGTGCACTCATAAGTGCAGTGCACATTTTCAGGGCCACTGGCTTGTTGTTACACTTCCTAAGTGGCATGGATAATTCCCCACCACTCCCCACCTTTGTGAAGGTATTCTGCTTTCACGTGATTTTGTCTTATATGCTGTGTGCTAGACACACTCATTATGTATAATCATTTAATAAAGCAGTCAGTTTTTACAGCCTTGTCTTTTGCAAGAAAAATGTTCACCTAAGTATACACTGCATTATGCAGACACTTAAGGAACTGCCATACAGTTAAATGAGTGATCCTATTAGAGTGGATTTTAGAACCATTCTTTTAAGGGCCACCCAAGTACTTCCTAGGGGTTTAGGAGAAGGCTCCGAATAAGGATTGCCTTTAGCAGTTTCACGTGAGCTGTCCGAGGCTCAGTGAATGCAACGTGCTCAATAATCGGAGTCTTCTCACTAACAATAAGCGTCCCGCTGAACCTCTGAGAAGCAGCCAGATGACCATTCTGAAGGAGCCAACACAGCAACTGTCAAAGGCGTCAAAGAATGCAATGTGACTCTCTAGCGAGGGTCTTCTCACTCTAAATTGAGCGTCCTGCTGATCCTCTGAGAAGCAGCCAGGTGACTGCCCTGAATGAGGCAACGCAACAACTGTCAAAGGAGTCAACGACGGCAATCTGACTTTCTAGTGAGAGTCTTCTCACTCTAACAATAAGCATCCTTCTGAATCCCTGAAAAGCGGCCTGGTCACCACCCTAAAGGCGGCAATGCGACAATTTTCTACGGCGTCACATTTACGCTGTTTCTGTCAGTGGAGGGTAATTATGTTTTTTGCTCGGAGGGAGTCATCGGTAAACCCAAAAAGGCACATGTGGCAAATTTTCACTACCCAAAATAGGAGTCAATAAGACCTCCTTTCTTTTTTAAGTGTACTGTATTAAAACTGAAAGAATGCACGAGATTCACTTGATTACTTGGACTAATGATGATCGCTAGAATACAACAGCAGGGAGAACACAGGTGATTCACGATATTATGTTGTATAGCCTATATCATTCATTTTGCTGCTTGGAGATCATTGCATCATATTCTTAATTCGATATAAAGGCTCTGGATAAAGAAGCTAAAACAGAAGTAATCTCTGCTGCAGTGATGTGAATATAATCCATAATGGTTCCTTATAGTAGCCTCTATACTTGGCATAATTTTGCTAACAGGCAACAATTGAAACCCATTTTTTTCCAAAGTATGAAAAATTCATTCATATTTACCTTCTTTCTAGGTCACATCTGGCTGTTATTCACTTCAAAGAAAATTTTTCAAGGCTCCAGGAACAGAAAAAAAGAGGACCGCTGGAAAGTGAAAATCGCAAAATCCAGAAAAGGACATTTCAGTGCCGCTCCAGTGAAAATGGAGCCTACTACTTGCAAGTTAAAACTTTGTTTTACTTCTAATATTACACAAAAAACTAAGTGAGCTTTTCTAATCTTGATGACTATTTCATGCAGCGTACGTCCACAGGCTCCTCCAGGATGCGGAGAAACGGTCTCAGGGCTCTTTACACAGAGAGACAGCTGCAAGCTCAGCTCCAGAGCGCCACTTTATGACTGATGCCTATGAAGACCGTCAAAAGAAGAACTAATTGCTGCACACAGGCAGAGATCTGCGCTTCTTCATGACTATTCAAGTGCACAGTACAATTGTCAGTATACTTAACCGAAATGCTCAACAGACTGGCATTAGCCGCTGGAGCCGAAACAATTGTTTTAATATGTTTCCTGCGACTAAGAATAGCTGGAGCGCCTTTTCATATGGCTTTTTCTGTCGGAGTGAGTGCAGTCTTGTTGTACCCATGTCTCCGTGTTTCGCTTCTCGCTGTGGCCAAGCAAAAGTGCACACAAAACATATTGCTGTTTGCTTATCGCGGCAACTCCACATCGTGTGCGACCTCTCGCAGGCCCTCAAGTATTGCATCAAAGCTGCCGCTTGAAACAAAAAGTAGGAAAGGCAGAGCAACTGTGGGTTCAGGGTGTGTGTAAGGCTAGATTGCGAATAATTATGCCGATCAGAGTTGCTCAGCTTCTTGAGGCCAAGCTGGAAGTAAATGGAAGTATTAAAGTGGGCCGACGTCACAAGTGACCATGTCACAATCTCTCTTTTCACGGGCTCGCTGTTCCCCATCCATTAAGCTACAAAGTTTACAAGACAACAGTGTAATTGCGCTAATTATTATTACGTGCGCGAAATAATACTGTGTTCTTAGCGGTAAATTATACTGCTGAGCGACTAAGAAAGCACAGCTCTTCTCCGCGGAGAGATATTTTTTTAATAACGTTGTTTACTGCCTCAGGGCATAATGGAATATGCTCTAGGACTTATCTATAGAAGTGCGGTAGGCCTTCTCTGGAAATAAAGTTGTTTTCTTTGTTCCTTCGATGCCTCCTCATCACTGCACGTCATGTGAAACCTTGCAAGGTGCAGATAGAGCATGGGTATCCTTACGGCGGCTTGCGGCGGCTTGTATCTCAACCTTGTATCTCCGGCTCAACCGCGCAGTCGTTTGTGGTGAAACTGCACACGGAGCTGCGATATTGCGGTAGGTTTTATTTGTTTGCTCGTAGTAAGTTAGGTAAGAGGGCTGCTGGGTACAATGCGAACCCGCATTCTGCACCGGGTTCAGGGGCCGCGGAAGCTGCCAGCGCCGGCACACGATACCGCGGGTTCGCGCATCGCACATGGCGAGCCAGGTAGGTACAGTTGTTTTAGCTAATTTTCTGTAAGAGAAAAGTTTATACGCTACAAACTCACTGCGTGACAAAAAGAGTTTGACGCAATCAAGTCAACGGTTGAGACGGTAGGATTTTAAAAGCCGCCACAGTAATTATGCATCACAACAATGACTAACTCATTGCACCTGTGAAACCGTCGTTTATCTGTGCGCTATATTAAGACCATTAAACACATTACTTACCAGCGTATGTTGTCGCCTTGACTCTATCCGAGGTGCGTATTTTGGCTTGGTGAACACGGGAACAGAGCGTTTGCCTCCGAAATTTTGCTGCACTACGTACGGCGGGGTGCACTGGGGCAGGGCATTTAAGGCACCGACCTAATGGTGGAGACCGGTAAGCCGACTTCGAAGTCCATTTTGAATGGGAGACACAATAAACGAGAACATACACAGGCGGAAAGCGCTCCGCAGGGAACTAAAACGAGGTCGCCGCACGCGACCGCGCCGTGGTTACCACGGTGTCCGCGCGAGACCGGAAGTGCAAGGAAAAAAGCTTTCAAAAACTGTTTCTGTCTACGAAACATTCTAATTTTCTTTCCTGATATCTAATCGTTAAGCGTATTTCAATTATGTTGGCATAAGTGGTAGTTTAACGGATGTGTGACGTCGCAAAGAAGAAGACCAACAGTCATTCGAAAACGCATATACGTAGTATAGCGTTGCACAGAGAAGGAGGAGGATCTTAAAGTCGAAGTAAAGAGAGCGCCAACTTTCGAATAGAATTGTGGGACCTGTACTGCGCTTAGACGTGTTTAAGTACGTTCAAATGTGTATCGCAGCATAATCTAGCGATGAGATAGTTGGTGAGCAATGCTCGGGAGATGTTTGTGCGCCCCTCTAAAAATCTAGTGACAGCGCGATTTCTGGCCGGATAACTAGACGCAACAAAGTCCGCTATCCCGTTACCTAAGCGCATCTGCATCATTGTGCGCAACAAAGGGTCTGTGTGATCGCTCAAAAAAAGAAATCGTGATACAACTTGCCTCAGAAATAAGTTCGAAAGACCAAGGCCACACCTTTTCGCGGAAAGAAACAGATTAGTGCGCCTAGTTCGCTCCCAATTTGAGCTCTAAACAAAAACTGTAAGCATTCTATGCAGTTCCTGCACATTGAACCGGTACACGCATAAATATTGCAGCAAAAACCAAATTTTGTTAATCAAAAGCAAATTGCAGACACTTGCACGTGAGAACACTGAGAGGATACGCCCTTTCCACCCATCAGCTTTTTGCTTAGTCTTTTGCGTTGTGTCGTTCCACAACTCCCTGCTGCTCTTATAATGTTCTCATGGCACACCCAAGTACTTCGCTGGAACAGTCGTCCAACGCATATTAGCAAACATAGCCAGTGCATTATTCTATTCACCGTGCCAACAACCAACGCTCTTCTGCCCCCAGCACGGGTAGCAAGGGCTCGAGCTGCTCCAACAAAGAACAAAAAGCCGCGCTAGCAAGACCGGGGACATCTCGATCTGCAGTCGAATGCTCTACCACTGAGCTATACCCCCAGCACATAGAGCAAGGGCTCGAGCTGCTACTATAAAGAACAAACAAGTAGGAGTAGCAGAAGAATAAAACAACCGAAGAGGGTCACCCGGGTTTGAACCGGGGACCTCTTGATCTGCAGTCGGATGCTCTACCATTGAGTTATACCCCCCCCCCCCCCCCCCCCCCCTTTTTATTGCCTAATTTATTATCAAATTTTACACATGGAGAACATTACTCCAATAAAACGGAGAGTTCAGCTAGTGGTACATGTTTAAGAAATAACACACACACGCACACGCGCACGCACACGCACACACACACGCACACACACACACACACGCGCGCGCGCATACACAAACACACACAGAATATTACGCGACAAATACACAACATGGGTTAAAACCACGCGATATGGGCTGCGTGGTCGATTATAAATCAGTAATTTGCAGCAACACTTCCATTCTCGGAAGCCACTCAGACTTTTCGTCTTGTGTCTTGAGAACTTGATAGTATTCGCAACGGCTTCGCGAAAACACTGCCGTATTTTCCTCGCATCAACGTCTGCATATCTGAAAGCCATTCTGGATAGCCAGATACTGTGTAGGCCCGATAGCATGATCATGTCCAGCGGTAGCCCATCATCATCTTCAATTGGTAAAAATTGAATTCCGAGTGCATCCAGGGGAAGGTATTTTTTAATTGTTCGTTGTAGAATGTCCCAGAAGAAAAAGGCTTCCCAACAGAGCTATACCCCCAGCACAGAGAGCAAGGGCTCAAGCTGCTCCTATAAACAAACAAATAGGACTAGCAGAAGAATAAAACAACAGCCGAAGGTCAGCTGGGTTTGGACCGGGGACCTCTAGATCTGCAGTCGAATGATCTACCACTGAGCTATATATACCCCAATTGTTTTTTCTTTATTGCCGGTTTACGATCAGGCTCGTGGTCCAATTCATGTGGGCCACTTTTACTCCTTCGCATATTGTCACGTAGTGGTGACGAGGTCGACGACACAATTGAAGGGTCGATGATTGCACTAAAGAAACTCTTTATTTGGGCTGACTTGCGCCCGCAAAAGAACTAAGCAACTCGGCGGCGGCGATAGAAACAAACGTACTCGTCGGTCGTCGGACAAAGAATGCCCCTCACACTCGTCAACGCTCAATTTAAAGGCTGCACAGAACAATCTAGATAACGTCGCAAACAGCTACCAGCACGGGCTGGAACATTGTGGAAAGACACCCGAGTGGCCGGAACCTTCGAGACAGATCTCGGTGCATCTTGCGCTACAACGAAACTGATAAAGGTGTGACTGGTGACATCGAGCATTAACAAAGATTACGGAACTGATACGCGGTCCAGAATCAGAGTGATAAGCCTGTATGCCGGCGGCTGTTAAAAAAACATAAAATAAAGATTTGAAGGTTTCGCGGCATTACTCCCCCCTTAAAAAAAACATCGCCTCGATGTTCCAAAACAAAGAAACTTAAACATAAACACTGCAAAGTTTAAACACCACAGATTCTTTAACGCGCGTAATATGGCTTCAGTCGTACAACATGTACAATTTCTGGGCGTGCGCGTCGCCGTTGTGATGCTGACGTTCCGTCGGGAATGACTTCATAGTCCAGTGGTCTGACGCGGCGAAGGATTTTGTATGGCCCAAAGTATCGACGCAACAACTTTTCACTTAATCCGAGACGGCGAATTGGTGTCCAAACCCACACTTGGTCTCCTGGATTGTACTCTGCGTGGCGTCGTCGTAAATTGTATCGTCGATTGTCGGTGCGCTGTAGTATCGTCGTTTGTCGGTGCGCTGTAGGTCTTTAATACGCAGCCGTGCGAGTCGTCGGGCTTCCTCTGAACGCTGCAGGTAGGCGGCGACGTCAAGGTTGTCCTCGTTGGTTACGTGCGGCAGCATAGCGTCGAGCGTGGTAGTGGGCTCCCTGCCATACACAAGCTTAAACGGGGTCGCTCTGGTCGTCTCCTGGACTGCTGTGTTAAAAAAAAAAAAGGAGTAAAAATGGCCTACATGAATTGCACCACGAGCCTGATCGTAAACCGAGAATTATCAAGACGTATAATGTGCTCTCTTCGGTTCGCCAAAGTTGCTCACTGTTACCGTTACTTTTTGCGCTCTTTTGAAGCCATTGTGTCGTAAATTAGCAGGGTAGATGTGTAGGCCAGTTGGTGAGACATAAGGAAAATAAAACCGCAGCAGACACAGTCTCTGTCCTGCGTCTGCTGCGGTTTTATTTTCCTTATGTGTCGTAAAGTTTTGCAGAGTGAAGAGGTTAGAGGCATCAGCTTACAGGCATGCGAAGTCCGAGTACTGGCCTACGCGGACGATGTCGCTTTTTTTTTTGCACGAGACAGAGGCAGTATCAGGCCTATACTGAAAATAACGCAGGACTACTGTGCCAAAAGCGGCAGCATGCTGAATTTATCTAAGTGTGTTGGATTGTGGCACGATTCATGGGACAAGACACCAGCTGTCTTTGAGAAAGTTCAATGGTCTACTACACCGAGTACCTATCTCGGGATGCCGCTTGAGTGCTACTGGGAAAGTGACTCGACCTGGAGCAGAAAGGCAGTGGAGACGAAATAGCTGATGACTCAGTGGGGTGGCCGCAGCTTGTCTGTATTTGCGCCGGCGGCAGTGTGCAATGTTTTTCTTGTTGCAAAAATAATGTATATTTTGCAATACCTGTATTGTTCATGGGGGAATTTCCAAAAATTCCATCGCATTTTTGCAACATTCATCTGGGGGTCCGATAGGGAGCGCATGTCTCGAACGAGCCTCTTTCGAAGAGTAGGTGACGGCGGCCTTGGCCTTTGTCATTTATATGTAAGACAGGGTATTCTGCGCCTTCTGTTTCTGCGCACAATACGTCCCTTCCTCCGTGCTTATGTTCAATACATGCTGTCCAACGCCTTACCGGATTTAATAGTTCCATTAAGCGAAGGGGGTCGTTATGGTGTGTCGCGCTATCTCCGAGAGGTGGCGCCGTCTTATCGCTTTCTTGCCATGCGTATTACCAGAGAGTATTTGCACACAGTAAAAAGAAAACTTACGAAAAATCTGATTGACATGATGTTTCCAGTTCTCTTGTACCGACAAAATTTCATAGCTACTGCTGGGCAAGATGTGTTGAAGAAGGTGAGAAAGATGTGGGTCGTGTCCGCAACGAAGACCTTCTTTTTCCATTTACACACTGGAACCCTACCCGTTAAAACTTGGTTATATCCCTTATGAAAATCGAATTTTCCTTTTTACTTCCTTTGTTTTTCCTTTTTGCTTCCTGAACAGCCTTCCTATAGACTTTTCCTTTCTTTTGACTAAAGGAAGTTTCCTTTGAGCTCACTTTGTTGAGACTTTCCTTTCTTTTGACAGAAGGAAGCTCATTTTTAAACTGGCTCTCTTTGGCAATATCAATAATGACCTTCCTTTGTTTTTCCTCAAGTAAAGAGAAAGTTCTCTTTACTCTTTATTCATCATACCTTCTTTTTTTTGTTCTTAAGCGAAAACATACGAAGCTCATTTTTCTTTTCAGCTATACTTCTAATTTTTTTTCTTTCATTAGTATCCCTTGCACTTTTTTAACTTCTGAACTTTTTTGAATAAACCAATTATACATTTATCAAAATATACAAAATCGCATTTGTTTCTTTGTTGTGCAAGTAAACATGATTTTAATTTTTTTTTTCATTTTATATTAAATCCATGCTTTTTTTTTTTTTTTCACGCGCTAGATCTTACTTTTAGCGCAAGTTTCTTCTTGGTCACTACACAAGGACCAATAATATTCACCACCTTCCTTCCTTTGTCCTTAAGTGTAAAGATAACTTTCTTTTCATTCATTTCTTGTGCTTATTTTTGTGTGTGTGGCATTGCTTGGTCTATTTTTTGCCCCTCTGAATTTTTTAAGATAAAATATAATACATTCAAGAATTTTCATACATGTTAAAGAATGCCAGGTGGTTCTAATTCATCGCTTTCGCAGCCCGCTGGTTCGATGGCGATGCATGCGCGAGACGGCATGTACATACATCCGTGACCGCTGCTTCAGCACTCTGACACGGTACGCAACAAAGCTCGGCGCAGGGCTGGCAGGGTTCGTCAGTATTTGCGTCGGCATTGCATCCTGGCTATGGTGGCTAGCCTGGCAACTCTTGGCTCGCAGCGACGCCAAGGGCGACGCTGTTAGCAAGCGCGGCCTGCTTCCATCGTGATTTAGTGCACTTCGGTACGGCGCGACGTTGACGTCGCGCAAGTACGCTTTTACCGTGGTGGCATTTCCAGTGCGTTCGACGGGTAGGCGGTTACCGCAGCACCATCGATAACGGCTTCAAAAGCCTGCAGTTAAATGCACTTCACGATGTGCCTAGTACCGGATGTCACATTGTTCACGAAATTCAAGCTCGTTTACCTCCTATCACAGTTTAAAGACCAGCAATTAATACGTCAGCGACGTCGGTACGTCGCTACCACCACGCACAGAAGCCCCCGCAGCCGAGGTTACGAATACTGCCAGTAAAACCAACGTTCTCACGGCGAGTAAAACCAATGAAGATTGACATGCAGCACAAGAATTCCGCAGCAAAAAAAAAGAGCGCTGCAGCTGCTTGTGGCAATAATTTGCTTAAATTATTTTGTGTTTTGTTACGCATCACATATTACTACTAAAAAAACAAACATTTAAGGTTGTTTATAAATTATAAGTTTTATTTTGAAAGTTTGTGAAGTTTGCAAAAATGCATTTAAAAGTTTGCAATGGCGCTTGAGACTCTAGCGCTATCGTTTTCGTGAAAACAGCCGGCGGCATGCTTCACTATGTGTTTCATGACCGTAGGAAGTTGATTGTTCGCGTTCGTTGTGTTCGTCGTGTTTTCTTGGCGTGAGTAGTGCAAATGGCCGATCATGTCTTGGTTAAATGGGCGACCGCTCAGAAGTGGGACGTATACCCTGTAAGAAACCTACAATCAAAAGAACTGCAGGCGAAACTGATGGATAATCTAAAATACTGGAAGATTATTCCAAACCAAGGAGTACTACATGCCCAGTGGAAGGAGGGGTCGTACTCTCCTACGTTCATTCTCGGAGTGGGTAAGTAGTCAAACGTCTCTTGTCTCTTTTCGTATTCGTGTCTTAATAATGTTTACCTGTGAAACACCTTCCTTTGCTACTCGCGGTGAGTCGTCTCGCGAAGTCGTTTACATGCCCGCATTACGACCGCATTGTGTTAACCGGCAGGTGACAGTAGTGCACATGGTGAAAGAGGTAGACAGTTGATTCCGGGAATTGCGTGAAATTAAAACAAAAATGCATAATGAACTGAATTTGCGGAAATAAGTAGAATAAACGCGGCTGCTGTCGTTACGTGGACCTGATTCTCCCTGTTTACACAGCAAATGGCAATTCTCGGTGTTTCGTGATAACAGGAGTAGGCTTCCCAATTTGGGCTCTATAAAAAAAAAAAAAAGAAAAAAAAAGAAAAAAAAAAAAACACCCTGCCCGCATCGTCGTCTCGGAACGGTGCGGCATGGAGAATGACAGCTCCTTGATTATTGAAGCTGATTTAGAACAAGTTTTAAAGATGCCCAGGGTGCTCGTTCCGAGACAATTGGTAGTGTAGCAGCGAAACGGACGCTTTCACAGCTGCAGGCGACTGAAGTTTAAGCAGATAAAAGCGCCTAACGTGTTGTCGCATTCATTTACTTTCATATTCATTTGTTTGTTTCTTTTTATTGAAGCGTCAAACATGCTTCCTTTCTTCGCTACCAGCCATTCCTCAGATTTCGCGCAGAGAGAGAAAACTTTATTTAAAAAAGGGGAAAAAAAAGTGTGTGTGGTGGGGAGGCAGTGTGTGGAGTCTCCATTCTAAGACTCCAGTGGCCTGGGCTGCCGCTTTTGCCTGAGTTACCAGCCTACGCTGGGTTGCTAGGTCAGAGCATAGCAAAGCAAGCAGTGATATCAGTTACCAACAGCATAATGCTGCAATGATTTTTAGCTGCCGATGTAAAAGTTGCTCCCAGTGCGTGGGGTATGGCCAACAGGTGGAAGGGCACCGCTCTCTCCACTTCATTTTCAATGCTGCCGTTGCACTTTGCCACTACTTCTGGATGAGGCTATCTGCCACGGGATCGCATGCTCCCTTTCATAAAGCTCACGACTGTGCATGGGTACAATCCCAGCATTCATGGACGCATTTCAGTGGAGGTGAAATGCAAGTTGACTGTGTACTGTATGATGTCATTTGCACATTAAAAAACCCCAGGTGAGCCCACCACTACGGCATCCCTCATCGCTATAGCTTAAGTCGCTTTGGGACATAAAACACCATGAACCTACCATAAAGCAGAGTGGCTATGTTTTACAGTATGCGTGGGAGCTCAAACTGTTTTTCTGGAAATGCATCCTTTGTTTTGTCCACTACTGCTCAAGTGGGCATTCTGCCCACTTGAGCAGTAGTGATGCTGGATGGTGTCAGCTCGCAGTTAAACATTACCATGTCCTTTTATGTGCCAAGGTTTGCTCAAGGGCTAATGTTCCTCCTTAAGAAGTGTTGCTTTGAACCCTAAACAGTGTCCATTGTTACGACCAAGCATCCGCATTTGCGCGCTCTATTGTTCGCCTGTGGGCATGGATAAGTGCTGTGAATATGTGGTGATGGTCCAATGGCTCTAAGTGAGCCTGTTTCCAGGAATCCTGTTTTGTAAGCCTGTTTTGCTTTGTGGACACTCTGCAAATGCCAAATTGACCCCGCCAAGAGAACGTCTGGAAAAACACAAAGAAACGTCCCCCTGCGGGAAATGCAGGAAGTGCTTTCTTTCTTTTGTTCACCCTTCCAGTCGATAAGCCCTATCGTCCAGTGAGGAATGCCTACTTTCCAAAGGAGACGACAGAGTGACATGTCCGCTGACGTGCAGGACAAGAAAGGAGCATGACGCATACAGCCATTAAGTGATTTCCCAGGAATGCAGGAAAGATTTGCAATTGTCGAAAACGGACAATGCTGGGAGCGGATGCGGCGCCACGTGCACTCGGGTTTCTGAGAAGTAAAACCACTTGTCAGAACCAGCCTGTGGTTTCTTTGCTGAAGAATAGAAATGTACCTCCTCTCCTCGCCGTTCCCAAGCTTTTCCGGCCAACAAGTGATCACGCCCAACGAATGAATGCCGGACCAGTCAGTGCTTCAGACCATCAGTGCAGTGATGTGTTCGATTGGATGCCGATACCTGAGGGGCGTGCCCTGGATTTGGTTGGTCAGCATCTTCAGAGAGGGGCTGGACATAGGGGGTTTTAAGGACGCTGCAGAGCACGAAATGTCGCTCTGGGCCCTGGGTAAACGGCTCATCCAGTCGCTTCTCGCTATGAACTCTTAACGCTTGCCATTTTGCTGATGTACCCTTCTTTTTCTGTAAATAATCCTGTAAATAAGTTTCTCAAAGTGCCATTAAACCTGCTTGTACATATTTCACCAACTTCGAAGATTCAATCCTACTTCAACCCCGAGTCTCTGCACGCTACCAAGTGAAGGCCGGGTCGACGTAGCCCCAGCGTCACGACAACTGGTGACCAGCGGTGGGATCTGAATCTACAAGCCACAACATCTGATGACTGGAGGTGGGATCTGGATCTACAAGCTACAACATCTGGTGATTCGAGGTGGATCAGAATCTACAAGCCACAGCTTGTGATCAGAGGTGGCATCTCAAGCAACAAGCAGGCGCAACAATCGGCCAACAAGAGGGCAGCTCGGAACATCGATCGCATGTGTGGGTGAGTGCTTGGCTTTTCTTCTGATGTGGACCAGGTTCTAGAACAGGGTTAGATTTTAGAACTAGTAAAGAGAGTGTGGAAACGCCTTTAGGTTTGGTAGTTTGCACAGTTGTTTTGGAAGTAGCCGACACTCGGAGCGATCATGGACCTACAAAAGCTGCAGAAACCGGAACTGTTGCAATTGTGTGAGGAATTGGGAATTGATACAAGAGGTTTGGCACGAAAACCTTTGATTATAAAGGCAATCACTGATCTGGGAACCGATGATGAGGAGCTCAGTGAAGCATGGAACCTCATCGGGCAAAAAAAGGAACAGCTCAGACAGCAGAAAGAGTGGGAAAAAGAGGAAAAGACGCTAGACATTGAGCTCCGGAAATTAGAACTAGAGTTAAGCAAGAGGTCGGGCGATTGTCCCCAGCTAGCGGTACCTCGTCTCAACAAGGAGGCAGATTTCAAGATGTCAAAGTACATGCAGCCATATGTGATATCAGGGGATATCGGTCTGTATCTGGGTAACTTTGAGCGAACTTGCGAAGAACTGTCCTTCCAGCGAGACACGTGGTCTCAGAGATTATTGACGGTTCTGCCCTGCGAGGCAGCGGAGGTTGTCGCGCGGCTAAACAAGGAGGACGCGGACAACTACGAGAAGGTCAAAGCTTGCCTTCTGATTTTCGGAGACAGAGATGTGCAGGCCTTAACACGTTCAAAGGCGCGAGAACTAGCTACACTGCTCATTTCAGAAAAATCAACAGCGGAGGAAACGGCAGTTAAAACAGTGGTAAATGCGGAAAATAGCGGGCCAGAAAACTTTGAGAGCGAGGCATCTCAGATAAGTCAACATGAAAGTGAGCTTGATAAGACACGGAATGAGGACGTTCTTGAAAGTAACCTCTTGCCGCCAGTGTCTAGTAATCTCACGAGACTTTTAAGTGGAACCCGAGAGGACTTAGCTATGGAGCAAGCCAATGATCCCAAGAATAAGCTCGAAGTACAGTGGGAAGGACCTGCTAAAGTCGTTGCAGAGCTTTCTGACACTAACTACGCAGTGAAAATCCCCGATAGGCGTAAAGCAGTGCGCATTTATCATTGCAATCTTATGAAGCCTTATGTGCAGAAGGAAGCCGTGGTAAATCTAACGTTAAACCTTCCCGAGGAGATGGGGGATAACTTGATTTGCCTCAGCGGAAAAGGAAGCAACGCTCAGGAGCTTCACAAAAAGACGGAGCAGAGAGGAGAACTAAAGAAATCCCAGCTGTCCGATCTGGGCGAGCTAATAACAGAGTTTGAGGCCTGCTTCGTGGACAGGCCAGGCAGGACTGATTTGACTGAGCACGATATTGAGCTGACTTCAGACGTGCCAGTGCGATCAAGGTGCTACCGATTCTCTCCAAGGCAAAGAGAAATTCTGGATAGGGAAGTAACTCGCATGCTGGAATTGGGAGTAATAAAACCCTCGGAAAGCGATTATGCTTCGCCTATGATCTTAGTAGAAGCTCCAGGTAAAGACCCTAGGCCTGTGGTAGACTACCGAAAGCTAAATTCTCTCACCAGGGATCAAGTGTATCCTATTCCGAATATTGAGGAGAGAGTAGAACAGGTCAGTAGAGCGGCATATGTGACTACGCTGGACCTTACTCGAGGATACTGGCAAGTACCGCTCACTGAACGCGCCAGCAGATACGCGGCTTTCGTCACTCCGACGGGCAGCTACCAGCCAACAATGATGAGTTTCGGGCTCAAAAATGCTCCATTTTGTTTTTCCCGACTCATGGATAGGGTTTTAAATGGGTGTGAAACATTCGCGGTGCCTTATTTAGATGACATTGCGGTTTTTTCCGACTCATGGGCGGACCATATGGTACATCTAAGAGCTGTACTGAGCCTTTTGCGTCAAGCTGGACTAACCGTAAAGGCCGAGAAATGTTGCCTGGCAAGGGCGACCGTGGACTACTTGGGTCACAATGTAGGTCAAGGTTTCAGGAAACCCAGCGAGATTAAGATTTCTGCGGTAGCAGACTACCCGCGGCCGAGCACGAAGACGGAAATTCGAGCATTCCTGGGTCTGACTGGGTACTACAATCACTACATCCCTAACTATTCAGCTTTGGCTAGCCCTCTGACCGACGCTCTCCGCAAGACAGAACCGACAAATGTAGTCTGGGACGAACAAAAGGAAGCCTCCTTCGTAAACCTGAAGGCTGTGCTGATTAGCCGTCCGGTATTGCGAGCTCCAGACTATGGCCGAGAATTCACGGTCCAGTGTGATGCCAGTGATCGAGGGTTAGGTGCTGTTCTCTGCCAGAGAGATGACGACGGTAATGAGCACCCCGTGCTCTACTTGAGCAGAAAACTGAGTTCTAGAGAGAGGGCTTATTGCGCGTCAGAGAAAGAATGCGCTTGCATTGTATGGGCCATTCAAAAATTGCAGTGCTATCTTGGAGGGGCCAAATTCACCGTAGAGACGGACCATTGTCCCCTGGCTTGGCTGCAAACTGCGACATCGAAGAACAGTCGCCTTCTTAGGTGGAGCTTGATTTTACAGCAGTACAATTTTGAAATAAGATACAAAAAGGGGAAGTTAAATGGGAATGCGGACGCGCTTAGCCGCTCTTTCTAAGCGGTCCGAGATGTTCCTCACCATGTATCCAAATTGATAATCAGGTTTTTTTTTTTTTTTTTCGTGCGCTTGTATATGTGTGGCTATGTAAAGCAGCACGTTTGGTTTTCTAGGAATGGGTCCTGAACGTCTTGAGAGTGGGCTTTTCTCGAACAACAATGGCAGTTTTCTTTTAACCTGGTCTCTTCAGACGGGAGCCGAGTGCTTGCTTCGACATGTGGTTGAGTTTCAGACAGCTCGAGCAATTTGGCCTACAACAATCAAGACAACGCGACAAGCAACAGCGAGCTTCAAGCGTTCACGTGCAGGCCATTAAGTCGTCTCTTCATGCAGCAGCTGGGACTGCTGCCCTCCGAGACTCTTCTGGCGGGGGAGGAGGCTGTTACGACCAAGCATCCGCATTTGCGCGCTCTATTGTTCGCCTGTGGGCATGGATAAGTGCTGTGAATATGTGGTGATGGTCCAATGGCTCTAAGTGAGCCTGTTTCCAGGAATCCTGTTTTGTAAGCCTGTTTTGCTTTGTGGACACTCTGCAAATGCCAAATTGACCCCGCCAAGAGAACGTCTGGAAAAACACAAAGAAACGTCCCCCTGCGGGAAATGCAGGAAGTGCTTTCTTTCTTTTGTTCACCCTTCCAGTCGATAAGCCCTATCGTCCAGTGAGGAATGCCTACTTTCCAAAGGAGACGACAGAGTGACATGTCCGCTGACGTGCAGGACAAGAAAGGAGCATGACGCATACAGCCATTAAGTGATTTCCCAGGAATGCAGGAAAGATTTGCAATTGTCGAAAACGGACAATGCTGGGAGCGGATGCGGCGCCACGTGCACTCGGGTTTCTGAGAAGTAAAACCACTTGTCAGAACCAGCCTGTGGTTTCTTTGCTGAAGAATAGAAATGTACCTCCTCTCCTCGCCGTTCCCAAGCTTTTCCCGCCAACAAGTGATCACGCCCAACGAATGAATGCCGGACCAGTCAGTGCTTCAGACCATCAGTGCAGTGATGTGTTCGATTGGATGCCGATACCTGAGGGGCGTGCCCTGGATTTGGTTGGTCAGCATCTTCAGAGAGGGGCTGGACATAGGGGGTTTTAAGGACGCTGCAGAGCACGAAATGTCGCTCTGGGCCCTGGGTAAACGGCTCATCCAGTCGCTTCTCGCTATGAACTCTTAACGCTTGCCATTTTGCTGATGTACCCTTCTTTTTCTGTAAATAATCGTGTAAATAAGTTTCTCAAAGTGCCATTAAACCTGCTTGTACATATTTCACCAACTTCGAAGATTCAATCCTACTTCAACCCCGAGTCTCTGCACGCTACCAAGTGAAGGCCGGGTCGACGTAGCCCCAGCGTCACGACACCATGCTACGTTTCTCTTGTCAGTGGTCATCATTTGGTCACTATTTTGCTAATCTCATGTGTGGAACCAGATATCTGCACAATGCGTTATACTGAATAATTTTTGTATGATGCATTTGAGTGCAAATACAATTTAGTGAATAGACCTTGCCACATGTCGTTTTGCAGGAAAGCTGCAGCTGTGACAAAATGTCTAAGCCAACAGATGCAAAAAAGAGAGTCCTGGAGCTTGAGGATGAAGTGGGGTCTGCAAAAAAAAAAAGAGTGAAGAAATATAAGGCCGCAAGAGATGAAGCACGTCAGATGCTTGGTATGTGATCGCTTTTTTCTGAAGCCATTGGAATGCTGATCTCCATTGTCATGAAACTGAAATTATTTGCTGTGTCACCAGATGCTACGTAAAGCATAACAAATTCAAGTGCTAACTCTTAAATGAATAAGACATCTTGGTCTGTAGCACGTCCTAGTAAAAGCACCAGTAAGATTATGTTGCTGCAATAAGGTTCCCCCTACACTGAGGATTAGGATTGGTGTTCCTCCTGCAGTTGTCGTTGCGACACATTATAGGTGGTGTACAGTAGTGCTCAGCTACACCGTGGCGCTGCTGCATGACGCCACCAACCACCATGCTTGCAGTGCACGTAGCAGATGAACTGCTGCCACTCCTGCTCTGCAAGCATGCTTTGTTTGTGTTACAGTGACTTGCGTGTCACATGTCATTGCTTGGGATCGGCATGCATCTGAGATTGAGCCTGTTGTCGTATGTGATAGCTGCATGAAAATGCATGGTAAACAAATGCCACTCAAGGTGAGCATCTGTGCTGATTTGTGCTGCTCAAGCCGAGGCCGAAAAACGGGCGCGGGTTTGGGTTCCTTTCTGTTCTGGAGTGGTCGGTGACAACAACGCTCCAGTGAACCTGGAGAGCTGCATTAGGTTCAAACACATTCACGGGGTATAAGTTGTAGCCAGATGGCTGCGGCAGGTCTGTGGTGCTCTTGCATTACTGTGGATGGCGTATCTGAATGGAACCCTTGATTCCCTCAGATTTTAACCTCAGAGTCTCCTGCAAATGATGAGGTGCATCTAGAATGAGCGCAGGAGGGACAGCAAAAAATCTAAATTTGTATGAAATTATCATATGTGGCCTCGTCCTGTCTTGGACCTTGGAATCCTTATGGCATGCGCTTCATTTTCCTGTGCCATTTTGGTCACTTAGGTGGTGTTCTTTTTTTTTTTCACAACCGGAAATTTATGCTTGTCCAAGCTCGGCACCTGGCTCAGTAATCTGCCTAACTTAACTCGGTCACTACACCATGTTAGCAAATGTCGACACGAAAGACACACGAGATAGGTGAAGCATGGGCCATCGAGTATCAGCTACACACTCGAGTGTCAGCCTTTGTCCAAATGTATGGCGTATTGCTGCCGCCATACATGTATATTGCATGCTGACCTCTTCAAGGCCCTTGCTACCGACAAACTGTTTCAGGGATGTGATCTGGCTAACTTCTGTTAAAGCGCTCACAGCTATCTCGGCATCATCATTCGCACCCATGGATTCATTCTAAGCAATAGCAGCACCCGTCAGTTGCACTGTAGTTACAACGTCCTCCACAGTTAATTCAATCCAGGTATTTCCACAGCGAACAAAGAGATCAGAAGTGGGATGTCAGCATTGGCTTCATCAATTGCTATCAGCATCCCCTAGATTATGTACCGCTGATAGGGCGCCTTGAGTGTGTGAGTGATGCCAGTGTCTAGCAGCTAAATTTTGAATGGCTCATTTGGTGACAGAAAATGGTTGGTCATGCAGTCAAGGGCAAAGAAAAGGCTTTTCTCCTGTGGTGAATGTTACATGGGCTGCTGCTGCTAGTGATGAAATAGTATGTTTTGTTCCAGCTTTCCTTTTTTGTTTTTTTCAGATGTTGCTGAGCTGGTCAATCAGCTGACGGAATCCGTTAATAATGCTGCGTGTACAACACAAGCAGTTGTGCTGCCAACCGAGGCTCAGGTTAGTTGCTTTAGTCTAGTGTCTGCATGGTTGTGCTCATTACTGCCTTTCTCGATGAAACTTTTTTAAGGGTCACACAAGAACTTGGTTCTAGCTTTATGATAGCACTGCCACAAGTCATGCACTTCCATTGAGAAGTGTGCAGGGATAGGGAAACGAGGAGCTCATTATCCATGTGAATGAAGTCAGCAGTCACTGAATTCAGAGATAGGCAAGAAGCAATGCTCTTTATGATTGGTTGGCTCTTAGGGTTTAATGTCCAAAGCGACTCAGGCTATGAGAGATACTGTAGTGCAAGGCTCTGGAAATTTCGACCACCTGGGGTGCTTTAACGTGCACCGACAACACAGAGCACACGGGCACCTTGCGTTTCGGCTCCACTGAAAAGTGGCTGCCCTGGCTGGGATGCTGTTTATGAGGCTGGGCTCACAGGCTGCATAATTAGTAGCATAATGATATTTTTAAATGAATGTCAATTTAATAGAAACGACGAAAGACAGATAGTGCTATTTTCTTAAATTCGTCAAAACAACCATGAAAAAAAATCCCAACTGCTTCCTTTCATTTTAGTGACTGTTACTTCATTCGTGTGTATATTGATTTGGAAGAGTTTTTGTGAAAGCTGTAGTGATCGGAAGTGCAAGGTTACTTTTGTTTACGCTTCCTGTTGAGCATACTTCGCTTGGGCTATAGCAAAGCCCTTTTCATCAGAAAAGAGATTTCCATTAGCTTGTTTAATATTCAGCAATTTCTTAGGCTATCGATCTCGGAAGGCCATCTTTTTGCACTACAACTCGAATGACGCAGCTGGTGCTCCTCTAATCAGTCATTTTAGCGACTTGGGCCAGTCATCATGGTATTCAAGCTAATGTGCATATAATCCACTTGCACCTGACAGCCACCTGCAATGTCACTCCGGCAAGTCGAAGGCAATTAACCACCATGGTATTGCCAGGAGGGTCTCCTTTGAGAAGGAGTTGTGGCTTCTTAAGCTGATCCAACAATAGTTCAATTTCACTTTAACCCCTTGAGCACTATTATTTCGAGATTTCTAGCTAAAATTGCTTATAATTACGATATCGTTAAAGGCCCCATTACATGAAAATTTGTTGTCTGTGTTGTGAGTGAAACATCAAGAGCATGGCGCTGGCAAGTGGCATGGCCGAACACACATTCTTCGATGATTTGTGTGGCTTAACGAGACCACATGATATCCAAAAGTTAGGAGGAGCTGCTAACTCCGGTCGTTCATTTGAGGTGGGAAGGTGAAATACGAATCAACATTCCAGTGCTCTTCAATGCTGAGTCAGGCTTGCTACACCTAGGCTACGCAGACATGTTGATACAGCTTGGTTAAAGCAGGGCTTTATATGCTGGGTGGTAGCCTACACTGGTCGCATCGTACCCTTAAAGGCGGCGCTTAAGTGTCCCTTTAGTTTTTATTTTTACTGCTGGTTTCTATTGGTAGTGTAATAAAAAAGGAGGTATCCGAGACAAAAATATTTGAACCAGAAACTAAGTCAAATGAGCGCAGTGAAGTTTATTGCTCATTACTTGAAAAATCAACTGCCCGCCAATAAGCAGCAATCTAGTCGAGTAACATATAGCGAGGTAACTGGAAATGTTTTACAAGGGATGACCAAGAATGGAAGCCCAGGGGGTTTCATCGGAATGTTGTCAATTTTCATCCACTGACACAGAACTCGCAATAGTATCGTCTGAGCTGTCATCATCTTCGTCGGAAGAACTACTCATGTCATCACTGTCGTCTTCACTTCCCATAACACTGCAAAAATTGGTGTCTGAGCCATCTTCGGATGGCTAGGATGGCAACGAAGAAAAGCTTCTTTCCCGCGATGACGGGCCAACAGTGCATGCGTTGCCTCTACCAGGCACCATTTTTCTCATTAAGGCTGCTTAAAAGGCTTTCAAGCGGTAGAACAAAAAGCACTTAACGGGTCAGTGGTGCCATCTGTCAAATGGCGCATGACCTAAGCCACAGAGGAGCGCTGTACTCGCCTAAAACTCTCAGGGTGAGGATCTATCCTGCAAGGACAAGCACTCGTCCAAAATGGCTTGAGGGCATCTTTGCAAGGACGAGCTGCTTGTCCAAAGCGCTTGAGGGGTTAAATTATGAAAGCTACCTGTGCAAGCTGGAAACTAAATGTTACCTCAAAGTAGCACATACAGAGCAGGGAGTGCATGCTTTTGCTAAACCTTCATTGGCAGTTTTTTTAATTGGTTGAGCTTCTGATGTACGAAAAGGATGTTAGTATTTTTAAACAGGAGGTGACAATGTGGGCACTGTGCTCTGTCTAAACTGGCTTTTAATGGCCTTTGCAATGTTAATGATGAGTAAATCCCTTTATTTTCTGACTTAAAATCTGTTTTTTTTTTTTTATTGTTGAAATGCAAGCATAAATTAGGTCGTTAAAAAATCTCTTATTTCTTGTTTTTTCTTCTGCTATAGCAATGCACTATTAGCGCTCAATCCTTTGCGGGGCATTATGTGCCCTCTTTTTGGCTAGTTACTTTAAATACATATTACACAATTGTCAGGTTACACTAATAAAAATGTTAAAAGATGTTTGGCCTGATTCAAAATTAGATCAAAACACCGCTCGGGAAGGTGTCAAAAACATCCAATAGTTTTCGTATGCCTTCATTGTTGTACATGTTAAAGTACGGCTTCTTGAATGTGTATTTTTACTTGCAAACAAATGACCTTAATTATGCATTTTGGGGTTTCTTTGAATGTTCTTAAGCTGGTCTAAGTTTTTCGTTGTTTGTAAAGCCCCTTCATTTTCTTATTGCATATCAAGGGATATTGTTGCATGTTACAATACTGGTCATAGTACTAATATTTGCTTTTTGTTCTTGCAGGTGCACATTGGCAGCAATATTATGGTAAATCAGCAGTTGATTGACCGCATGAAACTCAGTGCGGGCAATCAAGCAACAAAGTTTGCGTGTAACTTGGTGCGGGTTGTGTTCTCACCCGAAGAACTGGAAGAAAGCTCACTCTATGGCCGTGTCTGCAATGCCCGCAAGGAACAAGCTCCAAAAAAGGCACTGGGCTGCCCAAAATTGGATGCTGTTATCTGTAAGTCCTCGAGCTCATAGCCTGTGCATGTGATGCAAGAGCATTCTGAAATATTGTCCAAACAGCTGACTTTTCAGTGATGGTCAGGGCCATAATGCTTGCCTTAATGCATAATGCTGTGGTGCCTGCATGGCGCTCACACTGTCCGTGCTCTGTATATTTAATTTACAAAAGCTAAGGAAGGCTGGATGGACTCTAGCTTGTTCATTGCAGTCATGCTTCTAATGTTTTTTTTTTTTCTTTTTGCAGCCTACACCTGCTTGCTCAATGGAGTACTAGCCAAGGTGGTCACCGGCAGTTGCGCAAGTTTGCACTGGGATTGTGGACAGTGATCCAATTTTTTGTCGCAGGGTCTTCGAAAGCAGGCCTAATTGCAAGGCCTAAACAGAGGAAGTACATCTATTCAAATAAATATAAGCTCATACAAACAAATGTTTCAGTCTGAACCTACTTCCTTCGAACATCCACCAAATATCCCATAGTCATCATTCCTTCGAACTTCCTTTGAACCAATAATTGGCCACTGCCTGTGAACTCAACTCAAACTGACAACGGTCTGTTCCCTGGGAGCTCAAAGGAAATTCACAGGAAATTCACAGGATGGTCAGAGAAAGTTAATTCACTGTGAATTCAAAATCAGTAGCCAATTCTCAGTTCAGAGGAAGTTGCTTCCTTCTGACTTTTTTGAGTTCACATTGAACTCAAAGGATGTTCCCATTTTTATAAGGGATAAAAAAGGCATATATGTACCATGGGGGACAAACTGTTTTTTGTGTAACCAACCAAAAACAATCGAACATATGTTGCTTGGGTGTAACAACGCTATCTTCTTTTGGGACGTGTTGCAGCGTACCATTCAGAATGATCTTCCTCTTACACCGCATGGTATCAGGTTTCTGCCAGTTCAAGACGATACAATACCATTCGATGCCATATTCCTGCTTGGCCTGCATTCTGTGTGCCTCAGTGCTATGGATTACCGGCACAGTGACACTCGTGCCAGATTCGTGTATGAATATTTTGCCGACTGCATTGTGAAAATACATAATGTTTTGAAAGATATAGATTGTGATGCTCAAATTGAGGGGATGTTAAGAAATCTTTCCAAAATCAAACGACTGCATTTTTCGCGGCCGGCAAGCGGCCTGCCAACCTTGTAAATATTTTGTATTGTATATTTTGTCATGTTCATTTAGCAATAAAGAGAAAAAAAAAAAAAAGCTGGGGGTATAGCTCAGTGGTCGAGCATTTGGCTGCAGATCGAGAGGTCCCCGGTTCAAACCCGGGTGCCCCCTTCGCGATAGTTTTATTCTTCTACTAGCGCTGTTTTTGTTCTCTATAGGAGCAGCTCGAGCCCTTGCTCTACGTGCTGGGGGTATAGCTCAGTGGGGTCATTTGTTTGTGCGACAGATTGTCAACCGGTTTATGTTTTTTAGGGATGCCAGCGATCCATTCCTGCGCACAGTGTGTCAACAGAGACTTGGTCGAGCGTTGCCTGATTTCGTAGTTTATACTCAATGTATGCCTGGTTCTCTGTTTGGATTCTTTAGGGAAATTGTTTTGAGTGTGAAATTCTTAAGCGCACGTTTTTCGAAAGAGTATTTAAGTAATGTTAACAGGAGAACATTATACAAGGATGTTTGTGAAGTGGTGTTCCCGGTGCCCTTGTACCGAGCTTTATACTATGGAGGCACAGGAAGTAATGTACTAAAACGCGTAAAGAAAATGCAAGTTGCTCCGGGAGCTAAAACGTTTTTCTTTATGCTACATACCGGTACTTTGAGTGTAAAATCATTTATGGAGGAGAAGGGTATGTTCCTACCGTGGGGGGCCCAATGTCTCATCTGCAAACAGCCAGAGACAATAGATCACGTGTTTTTGCATTGCTGGGAGGGGGTATATTTGTGGGATGTTCTGCAAAGGACAATAAAAAAACAGTTGCCACTTGATTCCCATGGCATTAGGTATTTGCCATTGGAAAACCACGATGATATGCCGTTAGACCAGGTTATGTTAATGTGCCTCCACAGTATATGGCGCGCACGAATGGCTGGTTATCACTGCGATCCAGATGCACGGCCAGCCCGCATGTATTTCCGTGAAAGTGTGCAGCGATGGCTCGACGTGCTTAAATTGCAACCATGTGCTCCTGAGTGGCTGTCAAAGCTGGAACCTTTGACGGTGCTCAAGGAATTTTAAACGTGACAATGCCTGCCCCTCAGTGGGTGTTAGGCAACGCTAGCTACCTTTGTGTACATATATTATTCCTTTTTTTCCTGTTGTTTTGAGTTCCAGTGCGGTGTATTTGTGTCAAAGCCAGGCAATAAAGAAAAAAAAAAAAAAAAAGGGTATAGCTCAGTGGTAGAGCATTCGACTGCAGATCGAGAGGTCCCCGGTTCAAACCCGGGTGCCCCCTTCGCGATTGTTTTATTCTTCTGCTAACGCTGTTTGTGTTCTTTATAGTAGCAGCTCGAGCCCTTGTTCTATGTGCTGGGGGTATAGCTCAGTGGTAGAGCACTCGACTGCAGATCGAGAGGTCCCCGTTTCAAACCCGGGTGCCCCCTTCGCGATTGTTTTATTCTTCTGCTAACGCTGTTTGTGCTCTTTATAGTAGCAGCTCGAGCCCTTGTTCTATGTGCTGGGGGTATAGCTCAGTGGTAGAGCATTCGACTGCAGATCGAGAGGTCCCCGTTTCAAACCCGGGTGCCCCCTTCGCGATTGTTTTATTCTTCTGCTAACGCTGTTTGTGCTCTTTATAGTAGCAGCTCGAGCCCTTGTTCTATGTGCTGGGGGTATAGCTCAGTGGTAGAGCATTCGACTGCAGATCGAGAGGTCCCCGTTTCAAACCCGGGTGCCCCCTTCGCGATTGTTTTATTCTTCTGCTAACGCTGTTTGTGCTCTTTATAGTAGCAGCTCGAGCCCTTGTTCTATGTGCTGGGGGTATAGCTCAGTGGTAGAGCATTCGACTGCAGATCGAGAGGTCCCCGTTTCAAACACGGGTGCCCCCTTCGCGATTGTTTTATTCTTCTGCTAACGCTGTTTGTGCTCTTTATAGTAGCAGCTCGAGCCCTTGTTCTATGTGCTGGGGGTATAGCTCAGCATTCTACTTCCGGACACCGTAGTGAACGGTCGCAGGATCATGTGCTCCAGCGGAGCGGCGATAGCGGCCCTTTCCAGCCGCGGAAACAGGCTCGACGACATGGACGATACCGAGTATCAGATTATTCTGCCAACTTTGCCCACCGGACGCGTTGTTTTTAACACGCTTTTTTTGCACGGCGATGTGCGAGTCAGGCCATACAGGGTCGAGGATTTCCGCGACGCCCTGGTCAAGGCTGGTGCACTCCCCGACGTTGTGGCGTTGGGGGCGTATCAGATCAACCATGTTTGGGCGGTCACGTTAAGCAGCACCGAAGCAACGAAGAAATTGGCGGCTTTCAAGGAAATCGAAGTTAAGGGACGCCGTTGCCTCATTATTGATCCCGAAGACCAACAGGTGAAGCTGCGACTTCACTGGATGTTGCACGGTGTGGCAGACGACGACATCCGGACGGCTTTTGCTGCGTTTGGGAATGTGTCCGAGGTGACCCGGGAAAGGTGGAGAGTTCAAGGCGTCAAGGAGAAGGGGTCCACCACGAGGACTGTGCTCCTCAAATTGAAACCCGGCATTAAGGTCGACGACTTGCCTCACCAGCTGCGAGTTGCCGGAGAGCTAGCCCTTGTCGTGGTGCCTGGGCGAGCGATGCAGTGCCTGCGCTGCCGCGGTACCGGTCACGTTCGACGTGAATGTAAGGTACCGCGTTGTCCAAAGTGTAGACGCTACGGACATGACGAGGCTGCCTGTGTGCTTTCGTACGCTTCGGCCGCGGGACATGGAACTGCGGAACGGTCGGCGGAGCTCACAATGGACGTGGTCGAGGCGGAGGAGGCGGCGAAGGGTGCCGGAGAGGTTCGAACGAAGACACGGGAGACGGATTCATCGGTGGACTCGGCAGAAAGCGGCAATGCTGCGAGGGATGTGGGGAGAGCGGACTCTGCACCTGAGCTCACTATCAATGAGGAAGGCACGGCACTTGAGCCGGCGAATGGTATGGAACAGGATAATGGGGAGGACCACTCGGACACCAGTGCTGTTCGTAAGCCAAGCGTCCCAGCCCCAGCCAAGCGATCCCACACACAGTCCGAACCTGAAGGTAACCAGGTGTCAGCCCCCAGCGTCGACGAGCCACCAGCAAAAACGGGGCAATCCCGGCGGTCCACGCTACGTCCGCGGCCAAACATATCATCAGAGAGACGGGCAGCGGATAAAGTGCCCCCGCTGCCGGGTCAGCCGCTCGCACCGGACGGGGATGGATCCAACGACGGCGTCTAGCAACGCGCTAGACGGGAGAGGTAAGCACCATGCTTTCGGTCTCTTCACCCTTGATGAAAATGGCGCCCGAAACCACCTTAAGAGTAGCCACGTTAAACGTCAGGGGATTGGCAGGCAAAAAGAAGCAGAGCCAGGTGCACCGGCTCTTAACTGACCACGATATTGACGTGCTTGCCGTGCAAGAAACTAAGGTTGATGGGGAGGAAGAGACCGGGAGCATGGTGCGACGTTTCACGGCTAGATTTTACGCCATTGTTAGCCACGCAGTTGGGACATCGGCCGGGTGTGTATTGTTCGTCAAAAAGCTGCCTGGTCTGGTTGTAAAGGGCTACTCCTCATGCTCTTCTGGACGGTGTGTAGTGGCTGATTGTGTATACAGCGGTGTTGAGTGGCGCATTATTTGTGTGTACGCTCCTAACTGTGTGGAGGAAAGAACAGTGTTTTTCGAGAATATTATGCAGCAGTTAAGTACGGAAAGGCAGGTAGTATTGCTGGGCGATTTTAACTGTGTACTGAATGCTCGAGACAAAACCAGCACACGCGGATTCAGAGACAAGAGCACTAAAATGTTATGCCAGGTAATAAGCGAATGGAATATGGAGGATGTGGCTGATTGCTTGGAAGGACCGCGTGCCGTTCAGTACACGCACTTCCAAGGTTCTAGCCACGCGCGTCTGGACAGAATTTACGCGTCGCTGGATTTGATTCATTCATGCAATGAATACCGAGTGGTGCCTATGACATTCACGGATCACTGTTTGGTGCAATGCTTATTCGGCACCAAAAAACGGAGCAATGCATTTAGCTGGGAGTTATGGAAATTCAACAACAAATTGCTTAAGGATGATGCCTTTCGACGCGTGGTATTGAATGAATTGATTAAAGTGAGGCCAGGGACTTGGCTCGAAATCTGGAAACAGTGGGAGTTGTGCAAGGAACAGATTAAAATTAAAGCCATTGACAGATCCAGTTGCCTGGTGTACGAGAAGAAAATTACAGAAACCCAGCTTAAGGCTTTGCTCGCAAAACTACACGAACAGGAATGTAAGGCACCCGGCAGATGGATAGAGGATATTCGAAAAATAAAAGAACAGATTAACTTGATAGAAGAAGACAGATACCAAGGAGCGTTAGTGCGTGCAAGAGCGGAAAAATTGGCCATGGATGAGACGCCGACAAAAAGATCGTTGGGAATAGAAAAAGCAAATGCAAGGCGAAATCACGTGGCAGAGGTAGATTGGGCAGGACGCACAGAAACTGATAACGAAGGAATCGCGAAAGCTTTCCGGGAGTATTATGAAGATCTATTTTCGTCCCGAGAGGTTTATTTGGACCGTTTTAAAGAATCCTTTCTTGACGCGATGCCAAAAATTGACGAGGAACAAAAAGAAAGACTGGAGCGGCCAATAAGCGAAAAAGAAGTGCAGCAGGCAATAGAAAATTTAAACCCAGGGAAATCACCCGGGCCTGATGGCCTGAGTGCGGCTTTTTATAAAGCGTTCAAGGAACAGCTATCACCTTTGTTGTGTGCCTTATTTAATGAAGCGTATGAACTGAAGGCACTGCCTGCGTCTTTCGGATCGTCGCACACAGTACTTATTCCGAAAACTGACCAACCAGATAAGCTTAGGCAGTTGTCGTCTTACAGGCCCATTGCTCTGACAAACGTTGATTACAAGATTTATATGAAGGTGCTTGCTGGCAGACTACAAACGGTTATATGCGAACTAGTGGGCCCTCACCAAACGTGCGGTATCAAAGGGCGATCTATCTTTCAGAACATTCACAAAGCGCGAAGTGTGCTCGAATGCTGCGATGCAACTCATGCATGTGTTGCGTTACTGCAGTTGGACTTGGAGAAAGCTTTTGATTGTGTGGCAAATACTATTCTGTTAAGTATATTAGACTATGTTAATGTCGGCTCTGTTATTCGAGAGGGAGTGGCTTTGGCGTACCGTAACTGCACTACGAGATTAATTGTCAATAAGTCACTGGGGGCCCCCATCAACGTACGACGTTCGGTGCGCCAAGGTTGCCCCCTCAGCCCTCTTTTGTTCGGCATTTATATTGAAACGTTGTGTTTAAGCATCCTACAAAACAATGACATTGATGGTTTTCGACTGCAGGAGTCAGAAGTCAAATTGTTGGCTTACGCAGACGACGTTGCGGTTTTTTGTGTAAATAAGGAGAGTATAAAGAGGACAGTGGATGTGGTAAAACATTTTAGCAAAGTCACAGGGAGTAAAGTTAACTGGGGTAAGTGCCTGGGATTTTGGCACGGAGAATGGCAGCTGACCCCCGACACTTTCGCTAATGTGTCGTGGGTTACAACGCCTGCAAAGTACTTGGGTGTGCCCTTGAAATTTTACAAGGAAAGCGAGCCATACTGGCGAGAGCAGGTCAAAGAAACCAGTGAAAAAGCGGAGAAATGGAAAACCGCTCAATTATCAATATTTGCAAGAGCCGCAGTTTGCAACCTGTTTTTAATTAGTAAGTTATGGTATGTTATGCAAGTGTTGCATTGCTCCCGTGTAAATGTGCAAAAATTGCATCGAGTTTTTGCGGTGTTTGTTTGGGCCTCGAGTTGGGAGAGGTGCAGTCGGACAAATTTGTTCCGGCAGGTGAAGCATGGGGGGCTTGGTCTGGGTCATTTGTTTGTGCGACAGGTTGTCAACCGGTTTATGTTTTTTAGGGATGCCAGTGATCCATTCCTGCGCACAGTGTGCCAACAGAGACTTGGTCGAGCGTTGCCTGATTTCGTAGTGTATACTCAATGTATGCCTGGTTCTCTGTTTGGCTTCTTTAGGGAAATTGTTTTGAGTGTGAAATTCTTAAGCGCACGTTTTTCGAAAGAGTATTTAAGTAATGTTAACAGGAGAACATTATACAAGGATGTTTGTGAAGTGGTGTTCCCGGAGCCCTTGTACCGAGCTTTATACTATGGAGGCACAGGAAGTAATGTACTAAAACGCGTAAAGAAAATGCAAGTTGCTCCGGGAGCTAAAACGTTTTTCTTTATGCTGCATACCGGTACTTTGAGTGTAAAATCATTTATGGAGGAGAAGGGTATGTTCCTACCGTGGGGGGCCCAATGTCTCATCTGCAAACAACCAGAGACAATAGATCACGTGTTTTTGCATTGCTGGGAGGGGGTATATTTGTGGGATGTTCTGCAAAGGACAATAAAAAAACAGTTGCCGCTTGATTCCCATGGCATTAGGTACTTGCCATTGGATAACCACGATGATATGCCGTTAGACCAGGTTATGTTAATGTGCCTCCACAGTATATGGCGCGCACGAATGGCTGGTTATCACTGCGATCCAGATGCACGGCCAGCCCGCATGTATTTCCGTGAAAGTGTGCAGCGATGGCTCGACGTGCTTAAATTGCAACCATGTGCTCCTGAGTGGCTGTCAAAGCTGGAACCTTTGACGGTGCTCAAGGAATTTTAAACGTGACAATGCCTGCCCCTCAGTGGGTGTTAGGCAACGCTAGCTACCTTTGTGTACATATATTATTCCTTTTTTTCCTGTTGTTTTGAGTTCCAGTGCGGTGTAAAAAAAAAAAAAAATGGGGGTATAGCTCAGTGGTAGAGCATTCGACTGCAGATCGAGAGGTCCCCGTTTCAAACCCGGGTGCCCCCATCGAGATTGTTTTATTCTTCTGCTAACGCTGTTTGTGTTCTTTATAGTAGCAGCTCGAGCCCGTGTTCTATGTGCTGGGGGTATAGCTCAGTACATTCTACTTCCGGCCACCGGCGTGTACGGACGCAGAATGATGAGCTCCGGCGGAGCGGCGATTGCGGCCCAGGCTGGCCGCGGTAACAGGCTTGAGGAAAACGACGATAAGGAATATCAGATTATTTTGCCGCATCTGCCCACCGGACGTGTTGTTTTCAACACAGTTTTTTTGCACGGTGACGTACGAGTGCGACCCTTCAGGGTTGAAGATTTCCGGGACTCCCTGGCCAAGATTGGTACGCTCCCAGACGTGGTGGCCTTGGGGGCTTACCAAATAAACCATGTCTGGGCGGTGACTTTGAACAGCACGGAAGCAACCAAGCGGCTGCTAGCATTCAAGGAGCGTCAAGTGAAAGGTCGACGGTGTATCGTCATTGACCCGGAGGACCAACAGGTGAAGCTACGGCTCCACTGGATGTTGCACGGCGTGGCGGATGAAGATATCCGAACAGCTTTTGCGGCGTTCGGCGAGGTGACGGAAGTGACCCGTGAGCGGTGGCGAGTCCAGGGAGTGCACGAAAAGGGCTCAACAACGAGAACCGTGCTTCTGAAGTTGAAGCCTGGGATGAAGATAGAAGACCTGCCTCACCAGATAAGAGTAGCAGGGGAGTTGGCCCTTGTTGTGGTGCCTGGGCGGCCCATGCAGTGCCTGCGCTGCCGCGGGACCGGTCATGTGCGCCGGGAATGTAAGATTCCGCGGTGTGCGACATGTAAGCGGTTTGGCCACTCGGAGGAAGACTGCGTACGAACGTATGCAGTGGCCACTGCACCAACAGCGAGGGCGGACATGACGGAACACCGAATGGATGTCGCAGAGACGGAGGATGCCGCAAAAGGGGTCGGAGAGGACGAGAGGGTGACAGCAACGACAGGCATGTTAGTGCCCCCGGGGGGTGGTGACGAGAGGCTCGGTGGACCAGACAGGGAAGTGGCACTGCCAAGCAACGGACCGTCGGAAGAAGAAAAGGTGAGCGATGCCGAGAGCTCAAAAATTGAACTTCCGGAGTCTGCGGGCAGAAGGGGGACCCTCGAAGGGAGCAGCGGCCGAGCGACCAACGTCCAGGGCCCTGCGAAGCGTGCCCACGACGGGAGCGCCAGTGAGACGAATGAGGCAGATACAGCTAGCAACGACGAGCCGCCGATAAAAACGCCAATAGGGAGGAGGGCGACCTTCAAACCAAGACCGAATGTCTCGACGGACAGGAGAGCTGCCGAAAAGCCGCCCCCGTCACAAGGTCTGCCAGTCCAACCTCATGGCTCTGGCGTCAACGAAAGCGTCTAGCGCCATGCTAGACGTGAAGGGTAAGCACCATTCTCTTGGCCTCTTTTCACTCTAAGAAAATGGCTTATGTACTGTCACTAAAGGTTGCGACCCTTAACGTGAGAGGTCTAGCAGCAAAAAGGAAGCAGAGCCAAGTCCTGCGCCTTTTAAATGAAAATGACATCGATATACTTGGAGTTCAAGAGACAAAAGTCGAGGGTGAACAAGAGACCGAGAGCATGGTGCAACGTTTCACGTCGCGGTTTTACGCAGTTGTCAGCCATGCAGTCGGCACATCTGCTGGATGCGTCCTGTTTGTGAAGAAGTTGCCGGGTCTTGTAGTGCAGTCGCATGCTTCTCTTCCGTCGGGTCGGGGCGTGGTCCTCGATTTTAGTTTTTGCTCGGCTGAGTGGCGTGCTGTTTGTATATATGCACCTACGGTAGTTGATGAGAGGGCTGCTTTGTTTGATTTTGTTGAAGATTATTTAAACACGGATAAGCAACTTGTCTTTCTGGGAGATTTCAATTGTGTACTGAGCTCCGGTGACAAAACTAGCCATCGTACATTTAGGGATCGTAGCACAGAGGTACTTTCGCGCTTGATTGACGAGTTTGCACTGGAAGACGTTGCAGAGTGTCTCACGAGCGAGCGACGGGTTCAGTATACGCATTTTCAGGGTGCTAGCCACGCCCGCCTTGACAGAATTTATGTGGCCGCAGAACTGGCTCCAAAATGTCAGGATTATTATGTTTTGGCGGTAACGTACTCAGATCACTGCATGGTTCAGTGTACAATTGGAACAAGAAAGAGAGGTAGCGGTTTTAGTTGGGAATTGTGGAAGTTAAATAATAAACTGCTGAATGACGAGCAATTCACCAGACTAGTAGAAGAAGAAATTGGTAGGATTTGTCAGGAGGACAGCCACGAACTGGGTCAAGAATGGGAACTGTGTAAGCAACAAATAAAAATCAAAGCTATAGAAAAGGCCAGCTGCATAAGGTTTCAAGAAAAACAAAATGAAATGCATTTAAGATCTTTGCTAGATAAATTGTTAGGCCTGGAGTGTAACACGCCAGGGTTATACATGGACGATATTAGAAAAATAAAACAAAGACTTCAACTGAATGACGAAGACCGTTATCGCGGAGCACTGGTGCGTGCGAGAGCGGAAAAACTTGCCATGGATGAGACTCCGACAAAAAGATCGTTGGGAATAGAAAAAGCAAATGCAAGGCGAAATCACGTGGCAGAGGTAGATTGGGCAGGACGCACAGAGACCGATAACGAAGGAATCGCGAAAGCTTTCCGGGAGTATTATGAAGAGCTATTTTCGTCCCGAGAGGTTAATTTGGACCGTTTCAAAGAATCCTTTCTTGACGTGATGACAAAAATTGATGACGAACAAAAAGAAAGACTGGAGCGGCCAATAAGCGAAAAAGAAGTGCAGCAGGCAATAGAAAATTTAAACCCAGGGAAATCACCCGGGCCTGATGGCCTGAGTGCGGCTTTTTATAAAGCGTTCAAGGAACAGCTATCTCCTTTGTTGTGTGCCTTATTTAATGAAGCGTATGAACTGAAGGCACTGCCTGCGTCTTTCGGATCGTCGCACACAGTACTTATTCCGAAAACTGACCAACCAGATAAGCTTAGGCAGTTGTCGTCTTACAGGCCCATTGCTCTGACAAACGTTGATTACAAGATTTATATGAAGGTGCTTGCTGGCAGACTACAAACGGTTATATGCGAACTAGTGGGCCCTCACCAAACGTGCGGTATCAAAGGGCGATCCATCTTTCAGAACATTCACAAAGCGAGAAGTGTGCTCGAATGCTGCGATGCAACTCATGCGTGTGTTGCTTTACTGCAGTTGGACTTGGAGAAAGCTTTTGATTGTGTGGCGCATGCTATTCTGTTCAGTATATTAGACCATGTTAATGTCGGCTCTGTTATTCGAGAGGGAGTGGCCTTGGCGTACCGTAACTGCACTACGAGATTAATTGTCAATAAGTCACTGGGGGCCCCCATCAACGTACGACGTTCGGTGCGCCAAGGTTGCCCCCTCAGCCCTCTTTTGTTCGGCATTTATATTGAAACATTGTGTTTAAGCATCCTACAAAACAATGGCATTGATGGTTTTCGACTGCAGGAGTCAGAAGTCAAATTGCTGGCTTACGCAGACGACGTTGCGGTTTTTTGTGTGAATAAGGAGAGTATAAAGAGGACAGTGGAGGTGGTAAAACATTTTAGCAAAGTCACAGGGAGTAAAGTTAACTGGGGTAAGTGCCTGGGATTTTGGCACGGAGACTGGCAGCTGACCCCCGACACTTTCGCTAATGTGCCGTGGGTTACAACGCCTGCAAAGTACTTGGGTGTGCCCTTGGAATTTTACAAGGAAAGCGAGCCTTACTGGCTAGAGCAGGTCAGAGAAACCCGTGAAAAAGCGGAGAAATGGAAAAGCGCTCAATTATCAATATTTGCAAGAGCCGCAGTTTGCAACCTGTTTTTAATTAGTAAGTTATGGTATGTAATGCAAGTGTTGCATTGCTCCCGTGTAAATGTGCAAAAATTGCATCGAGTTTTTGCGGTGTTTGTTTGGGCCTCGAGTTGGGAGAGGTGCAGTCGGACAAATTTGTTCCGGCAGGTGAAGCATGGAGGGCTTGGTCTGGGTCATTTGTTTGTGCGACAGATTGTCAACCGGTTTATGTTTTTTAGGGATGCCAGTGATCCATTCCTGCGCACAGTGTGTCAACAAAGACTTGGTCGAGCGTTGCCTGATTTCGTAGTTTATACGCAATGTATGCCGGGATCTCTTTTTGGATTCTTTAGGGAAATTGTTTTGAGCGTGAAATTCTTAAGCGCACGTTTTTCGAAAGAGTATTTAAGTAATGTTAACAGGAGAACATTATACAAGGATGTTTGTGAAGTGGTGTTCCCGGTGCCCTTGTACCGAGCTTTATACTATGGAGGCACAGGAAGTAATGTATTAAAACGGGTAAAGAAAATGCAAGTTGCTACGGGAGCTAAAACTTTTTTCTTTATGCTACATACCGGTACTTTGAGTGTAAAATCATTTATGGAGGAAAAGGGTATTTTCCTACCGTGGGGGGCCCAATGTCTCATCTGCAAACAGCCAGAGACAATAGATCACGTGTTTTTGCATTGCTGGGAGGGGGTATATTTGTGGGATGTTCTGCAAAGGACAATTAAAAAACAGTTGCCACTTGATTCCCATGGCATTAGGTATTTGCCATTGGATAACCACGATGATATGCCGTTAGACCAGGTTATGTTAATGTGCCTCCACAGTATATGGCGCGCACGAATGGCTGGTTATCACTGCGATCCAGATGCACGGCCAGGCCGCATGTATTTCCGTGAAAGTGTGCAGCGATGGCTCGACGTGCTTAAATTGCAACCATGTGCTCCTGAGTGGCTGTCAAAGCTGGAACCTTTGACGGTGCTCAAGGAATTTTAAAATGACAATGCCTGCCCCTCAGTGGGGGATAGGCAACGCGAACTAGCTTTGTGTACATATATTATTCCTTTGTTCCTGTTGTTTTTGTTTTCCAGTGCGTTGTATTTGTGTCAAAGTCAGGCAATAAAGAAAAAAAAAAAAAGGGGGTATAGCTCAGTGGTAGAGCATTCGACTGCAGATCGAAAGGTCCCCGTTTCAAACCCGGGTGCCCCCTTCGCGATTGTTTTATTCTTCTGCTAACGCTGTTTGTGTTCTTTATAGTAGCAGCTCGAGCCCTTGTTCTATGTGCTGGGGGTATAGCTCAGTGGTAGAGCATTCGACTGCAGATCGAGAGGTCCCCGTTTCAAACCCGGGTGCCCCCTTCGCGATTGTTTTATTCTTCTGCTAACGCTGTTTGTGTTCTTTATAGTAGCAGCTCGAGCCCTTGTTCTATGTGCTGGGGGTATAGCTCAGTGGTAGAGCATTCGACTGCAGATCGAGAGGTCCCCGTTTCAAACCCGGGTGCCCCCTTCGCGATTGTTTTATTCTTCTGCTAACGCTGTTTGTGTTCTTTATAGTAGCAGCTCGAGCCCTTGTTCTATGTGCTGGGGGTATAGCTCAGTGGTAGAGCACTCGACTGCAGATCGAGAGGTCCCCGTTTCAAACCCGGGTGCCCCCTTCGCGATTGTTTTATTCTTCTGCTAACGCTGTTTGTGTTCTTTATAGTAGCAGCTCGAGCCCTTGTTCTATGTGCTGGGGGTATAGCTCAGTGGTAGAGCACTCGACTGCAGATCGAGAGGTCCCCGTTTCAAACCCGGGTGCCCCCTTCGCGATTGTTTTATTCTTCTGCTAACGCTGTTTGTGTTCTTTATAGTAGCAGCTCGAGCCCTTGTTCTATGTGCTGGGGGTATAGCTCAGTGGTAGAGCATTCGACTGCAGATCGAGAGGTCCCCGTTTCAAACCCGGGTGCCCCCTTCGCGATTGTTTTATTCTTCTGCTAACGCTGTTTGTGTTCTTTATAGTAGCAGCTCGAGCCCTTGTTCTATGTGCTGGGGGTATAGCTCAGTGGTAGAGCATTCGACTGCAGATCGAGAGGTCCCCGTTTCAAACCCGGGTGCCCCCTTCGCGATTGTTTTATTCTTCTGCTAACGCTGTTTGTGTTCTTTATAGTAGCAGCTCGAGCCCTTGTTCTATGTGCTGGGGGTATAGCTCAGTGGTAGAGCACTCGACTGCAGATCGAGAGGTCCCCGTTTCAAACCCGGGTGCCCCCTTCGCGATTGTTTTATTCTTCTGCTAACGCTGTTTGTGTTCTTTATAGTAGCAGCTCGAGCCCTTGTTCTATGTGCTGGGGGTATAGCTCAGTGGTCATTCTACTTCCGGACACCGTAGTGAACGGTCGCAGAATCATGTGCTCCAGCGGAGCGGCGATAGCGGCCATTTCCAGCCGCGGAAACAGGCTTGAGGACATGGATGATAGTGAATATCAGATTATTCTGCCAACTTTGCCCACCGGACGCGTTGTTTTTAACACGCTTTTTTTGCACGGCGATGTGCGAGTCAGGCCATACAGGGTCGAGGATTTCCGCGACGCCCTTGCCAACGCTGGTGCGCTCCCCGACGTTGTGGCGTTGGGGGCGTATCAGATCAACCATGTTTGGGCGGTCACGTTAAGCAGCACAGAAGCAACGAAGAAACTGGCGGCTTTCAAGGAGCTCGAAGTTAAGGGACGCCGTTGCCTCATTATCGATCCCGAGGACCAACAGGTGAAGCTGCGACTTCACTGGATGTTGTACGGTGTGGCAGACGACGACATCCGGACGGCTTTTGCGGCTTTTGGAAAGGTGACCGAGGTGACCCGGGAGAGGTGGAGAGTTCAAGGCGTCAGGGAGAAGGGGTCCACCACGAGGACTGTGCTCCTGAAATTGAAACCCGGCATTAAGGTCGATGACTTACCTCACCAGCTGCGAGTGGCCGGAGAGCTGGCCCTTGTAGTGGTGCCTGGGCGAGCGATGCAGTGCCTGCGCTGCCGTGGTACCGGTCACGTTCGACGAGAATGTAAGGTGCCGCGTTGTCCAAAGTGTAGACGCTACGGTCATGACGAGGCTGCCTGTGTGCTTTCGTACGCTTCGGCAGCGGGACATGGAACTGCGGAACGGTCGGCGGAGCTCACCATGGACGTGGTCGAGGCGGAGGAGGCGGCGAAGGGTGCCGGAGAGGTGCGAACGCAGACACGGGAGACGGATTCGTCGGTGGACTCGGCAGAAAGCGGCAATGCTGCGAGGGATGTGCGGAGAGCGGACTCTGCACCTGAGCTCCCTAGCGATGAGGAAGGCACGTTACTTGAGCCTTCAAACGGCATGGAACAGGATAATGGGGAGGAGCACTCGGACACCAGCGGTGTTCGTAAGACAGGCGTCCCAGCCCCAGCCAAGCGATCCCACACACAGTCCGAACCCGAAGGTAACCAGGCGTCAGCCCCCAGCGTCGACGAGCCACCAGCAAAAACGGGGCAATCCCGGCGGTCCACGCTACGTCCGCGGCCAAACATTTCATCAGAGAGACGGGTAGCGGATAAAGTGCCCCCGCTGCCGGGTCAGCCGCTCGCACCGGACGGGGATGGATCCAACGACGGCGTCTAGCAACGCGCTAGACGGGAAAGGTAAGCACCATGCTTTCGGTCTCTTCACCCTTGATGAAAATGGCGCCCGAAACCACCTTAAGAGTAGCCACGTTAAATGTCAGGGGATTGGCAGGCAAAAAGAAGCAGAGCCAGGTGCATCGGCTCTTAATTGACCACGATATTGACGTGCTTGCCGTGCAAGAAACTAAGGTTGACGGGGAGGAAGAGACCGGGAGCATGGTGCGACGTTTCACGGCTAGATTTTACGCCATTGTTAGCCACGCAGTTGGGACATCGGCCGGGTGTGTATTGTTTGTCAAAAAGCTGCCTGGTCTGGTTGTAAAGGGCTACTCCTCATGCTCTTCTGGAAGGTGTATAATGGCTGATTGTGTATACAGCGGTGTTGAGTGGCGCATTATTTGTGTGTACGCTCCTAACTGTGTGGAGGAAAGAACAGTGTTTTTCGAGAATGTTATGGAACAGTTAAGTACGGAAAGGCAGGTAGTACTGCTGGGCGATTTTAACTGTGTACTGAATGCTCGAGACAAAACCAGCACACGCGGATTCAGAGACAAGAGCACTGAAATGTTATGCCAGTTAACAAGCGAATGGAACATGGAGGATGTGGCTGATTGCTTGGAAGGACCGCGTGCCGTTCAGTACACGCACTTCCAAGGTTCTAGCCACGCGCGTCTGGACAGAATTTACGCGTCGCTGGATTTGATTCATTCATGCAATGAATACCGAGTTGTGCCTATGACATTCACGGATCACTGTTTGGTGCAATGCTTATTCGGCACCAAAAAACGAAGCAATGCATTTAGCTGGGAGTTATGGAAATTTAACAATAAATTGCTTAAGGATGATGCCTTTAGACGCGTGGTATTGAATGAATTGATTAAAGTGAGGCCAGGGACTTTGCTCGAAATCTGGAAACAGTGGGAGTTGTGCAAGGAACAGATTAAAATTAAAGCCATTGACAGATCAAGTTGCCTGGTGTACGAGAAGAAAATTACAGAAACCCAGCTTAAGGCTTTGCTTGCAAAACTACACGAACAGGAATGTAAGGCACCCGGCAGATGGATAGAGGATATTCGAAAAATAAAAGAACAGATTAACTTGATAGAAGAAGACAGATACCAAGGAGCGTTAGTGCGTGCAAGAGCGGAAAAATTGGCCATGGATGAGACGCCGACAAAAAGATCGTTGGGAATAGAAAAAGCAAATGCAAGGCGAAATCACGTGGCAGAGGTAGATTGGGCAGGACGCACAGAAACCGATAACGAAGGAATCGCGAAAGCTTTCCGGGAGTATTATGAAGAGCTATTTTCGCCCCGAGAGGTTAATTTGGACCGTTTTAAAGAATCCTTTCTTGACGCGATGCCAAAAATTGATGACGAACAAAAAGAAAGACTGGAGCGGCCAATAAGCGAAAAAGAAGTGCAGCAGGCAATAGAAAATTTAAACCCTGGGAAATCACCCGGGCCTGATGGCCTGAGTGCGGCTTTTTATAAAGCGTTCAAGCAACAGCTATCTCCTTTGTTGTGTGCCTTATTTAATGAAGCGTATGAGCTGAAGGCACTGCCTGCGTCTTTCGGATCGTCGCACACAGAACTTATTCCGAAAACTGACCAACCAAATAAGCTTAGGCAGTTGTCGTCTTACAGGCCCATTGCTCTGACAAACGTTGATTACAAGATTTATATGAAGGTGCTTGCTGGCAGACTACAAACGGTTATATGCGAACTAGTGGGCCCTCACCAAACGTGCGGTATCAAAGGGCGATCCATCTTTCAGAACATTCACAAAGCGAGAAGTGTGCTCGAATGCTGCGATGCAACTCATGCGTGTGTTGCTTTACTGCAGTTGGACTTGGAGAAAGCTTTTGATTGTGTGGCGCATACTATTCTGTTCAGTATATTAGACCATGTTAATGTCGGCTCTGTTATTGGAGAGGGAGTGGCCTTGGCGTACCGTAACTGCACTACGAGATTAATTGTCAATAAGTCACTGGGGGCCCCCATCAACGTACGACGTTCGGTGCGCCAAGGGTGCCCCCTCAGCCCTCTTTTGTTCGGCATTTATATTGAAACATTGTGTTTAAGCATCCTACAAAACAATGACATTGATGGTTTTCGACTGCAGGAGTCAGAAGTCAAATTGCTGGCTTACGCAGACGACGTTGCGGTTTTTTGTGTAAATAAGGAGAGTATAAAGAGGACAGTGGATGTGGTAAAACATTTTAGCAAAGTCACAGGGAGTAAAGTTAACTGGGGTAAGTGCCTGGGATTTTGGCACGGAGAATGGCAGCTGACCCCCGACACTTTCGCTAATGTGTCGTGGGTTACAACGCCTGCAAAGTACTTGGGTGTGCCCATGGAATTTTACAAGGAAAGCGAGCCATACTGGCTAGAGCAGGTCAGAGAAACCCGTGAAAAAGCGGAGAAATGGAAAAGCGCTCAATTATCAATATTTGCAAGAGCCGCAGTTTGTAACCTGTTTTTAATTAGTAAGTTATGGTATGTTATGCAAGTGTTGCATTGCTCCCGTGTAAATGTGCAAAAATTGCATCGAGTTTTTGCGGTGTTTGTTTGGGCCTCGAGTTGGGAGAGGTGCAGTCGGACAAATTTGTTCCGGCAGGTGAAGCATGGAGGGCTTGGTCTGGGTCATTTGTTTGTGCGACAGATTGTCAACCGGTTTATGTTTTTTAGGGATGCCAGTGATCCATTCCTGCGCACAGTGTGTCAACAAAGACTTGGTCGAGCGTTGCCTGATTTCGTAGTTTATACGCAATGTATGCCGGGATCTCTTTTTGGATTCTTTAGGGAAATTGTTTTGAGCGTGAAATTCTTAAGCGCACGTTTTTCGAAAGAGTATTTAAGTAATGTTAACAGGAGAACATTATACAAGGATGTTTGTGAAGTGGTGTTCCAGGTGCCCTTGTACCGAGCTTTATACTATGGAGGCACAGGAAGTAATGTATTAAAACGCGTAAAGAAAATGCAAGTTGCTACGGGAGCTAAAACTTTTTTCTTTATGCTACATACCGGTACTGTGAGTGTAAAATCATTTATGGAGGAAAAGGGTATTTTCCTACCGTGGGGGGCCCAATGTCTCATCTGCAAACAGCCAGAGACAATAGATCACGTGTTTTTGCATTGCTGGGAGGGGGTATATTTGTGGGATGTTCTGCAAAGGACAATTAAAAAACAGTTGCCACTTGATTCCCATGGCATTAGGTATTTGCCATTGGATAACCACGATGATATGCCGTTAGACCAGGTTATGTTAATGTGCCTCCACAGTATATGGCGCGCACGAATGGCTGGTTATCACTGCGATCCAGATGCACGGCCAGCCCGCATGTATTTCCGTGAAAGTGTGCAGCGATGGTTCGACGTGCTTAAATTGCAACCATGTGCTCCTGAGTGGCTGTCAAAGCTGGAACCTTTGACGGTGCTCAAGGAATTTTAAAATGACAATGCCTGCCCCTCAGTGGGGGATAGGCAACGCGAACTAGCTTTGTGTACATATATTATTCCTTTGTTACTGTTGTTTTGTTTTCCAGTGCGTTGTATTTGTGTCAAAGTCAGGCAATAAAGAAAAAAAAAGGGTATAGCTCAGTGGTAGAGCATTCGACTGCAGATCGAGAGGTCCCCGTTTCAAACCCGGGTGCCCCCTTCGCGATTGTTTTATTCTTCTGCTAACGCTGTTTGTGTTCTTTATAGTAGCAGCTCGAGCCCTTGTTCTATGTGCTGGGGGTATAGCTCAGTGGTAGAGCACTCGACTGCAGATCGAGAGGTCCCCGTTTCAAACCCGGGTGCCCCCTTCGCGATTGTTTTATTCTTCTGCTAACGCTGTTTGTGTTCTTTATAGTAGCAGCTCGAGCCCTTGTTCTATGTGCTGGGGGTATAGCTCAGTGGTAGAGCACTCGACTGCAGATCGAGAGGTCCCCGTTTCAAACCCGGGTGCCCCCTTCGCGATTGTTTTATTCTTCTGCTAACGCTGTTTGTGTTCTTTATAGTAGCAGCTCGAGCCCTTGTTCTATGTGCTGGGGGTATAGCTCAGTGGTAGAGCATTCGACTGCAGATCGAGAGGTCCCCGTTTCAAACCCGGGTGCCCCCTTCGCGATTGTTTTATTCTTCTGCTAACGCTGTTTGTGTTCTTTATAGTAGCAGCTCGAGCCCTTGTTCTATGTGCTGGGGGTATAGCTCAGTGGATTCTGCTTCCGGCCACGCCAGTGAACGGACGCAGGATGCAGGGCTCCTCAGGAGCGGCTTCAGCGGCCATGTCAGGCCGCGGTAACAGGACTGCTGAACAGGACAACACTTACCAGGTCGTTTTGCCTGCACTTCCAACAGGTCGGTTTGTTTTGAATACCGTTTTTTTGCACGCCGATATCAGGGCCCGCCCGTACCGGGTGGAAGATTTCCGGGATGCTTTAGCACAACACTCGCTAATCCCCGATGTTATCGCTATGGGGGCGTATCGGATGAGCCACGTCTGGGCCGTCACTCTCAAGGATACTGAAGCCGTCAACAAGATTGTCAGTGTAGGTGAGCTGTCTGTGAAAAACGGTCGCTGTTTGGTGATTGACCCGGCGAACCAGGACGTGCGACTCAAGCTTCACTGGCTACTACACAACGTGCCAGATGAAGATGTTCGTGCTGCATTTGCGCCTTACGGAAAGGTGTCGGAAGTTTCCCGGGAGCGTTGGCGTGTTAAAGGTATGCTAGAAAAGGGCTCTACAACTAGACTCGTAACGCTGAAGCTGAAAGCTGGCATGAAGCTCGACGACCTGCCGCATCAGTTGAATGTTAGCGGCGAGCTCGCGCTCGTCATTGTGCCAGGCAGACCCCCGTTGTGCCTACGCTGCCGGGGTACGGGTCACATCCGCAAAGAGTGCCGGGTTCCTCGCTGCGGAACCTGTCGACGGTTCGGGCATGAAGACAGCCAGTGTGCACGAACCTACGTTAGCATTGCCGGACCTGGGACCAGCGAAGACTCGTCCGAGTTAATTATGGACGAGGCGGATGCGGAGGAGGCTGCTGACATTAGAGGCCAGTCAACGAAACAGGACGCGCCTTCCATGACGGTTTTAACAAAGAATAAGGTGACGGTCTCAAATGAAATGAATGAAACTCGGCATGTCTTGAACGTACCATCCCAGGACCATGAAAGCGCATCAAAGGAAGTGTCAGAAGACGTAGCCAAATTTTCCGACGCTGAGGATCATCTCAGTACTGAGCCTTCCTTTACTGATGCCATGGAGGTTGGGCCGGAGACAGCAGCCTTAATTGCCGCGAAACGTCCGCATGAGGAAAGCGTGGAGGAGACTCAGCTGCCAGGCGGTGTTTGTGGTGAGCCGCCGCCGAAAACTTCTGGCATCCGAAGAGCCACGTTAAGACCGAAGCCGAACTTCTCGGCCGACACGCGGCAGGCGGGGAAACCGCCTCCGTAGTTTTTGTGGTGCCCTGAACGATTTGTGGGTCGGCTGCCTACCGACCAGCGTCAGGAACCTTCTGCAACCAAGTGGTGCGTGTGTGAGCAAAAATGAAACAATGTGCTTGGACTTCGTTTGAATGCATCCCGACATTCTGCTGGGAGGACATTACATGCATACATACGCCGCTGTTCGTCAGAAGCAGAAGCCATGCAACCATGAAGGCAGGCACCATGCGGGTACGGGCGTCTCTCTCTAATACATGACTCTCAAGCTTAATTCGCCGGTACATGTAGCTACTTTGAATGTCAGAGGACTGGGAGCGAGAAGGCGACAATGCCAACTCAGTCGCCTCCTTTTGGATAATGATATAGATATAGCAGCTGTGCAAGAGTCAAAGATTGAGAGCCAAGAAAGCACTGACCGTATGGTGGCTTCTTTTCAAACAAACTTTTATGTGTGTGTATGCCATTCTGTTGGTGTATCGGGTGGATGCCTTTTATTTATACGCAACACGCTGGGAGTAAGCGTAGAGTCCGTTTTTGCCTGTCCAAGCGGTCGGCTTTTGGTTACCGATTTTACCTACTCTAATTTATGCTGGCGTGTTGTGTGTGTGTATGCTCCCAATTCAGGATGTGAGCGTGAATTGTTTTTTGAGTCTATTGAGGTGTGGCTGAAGACTGACAAAATCTTGCTTGTACTTGGTGACTACAACTGTGTGTGCGCAGCTGTGGACCGAGCGGCGAAGTGTAAACCTCGAAGAGACAGAAGCTCCGAGCTGTTGAATGCACTTGTGCATGCGTATGGCCTTGAGGATGTTGGTAGTGTGTTCTCCACTGGAAACCAGCCAGAGTTCACGCACTTTCAGCGTGACAGCCATGCTAGATTGGACAGGGTGTATGCCTCGGTAGATCTTGTTTCCCTATGTACTGCATATGAGGTCAAACCTGTGTCTTTCAGCGATCATTGTCTCGTGAGTGCAGTGTTTGGTCGCAAAGGAAAGAAATCGCGCTTTAACTGGTACCTATGGAAAATGAATGCCAAACTTCTTGCCGATGAAGAGTTCCTTACGGAAGTTAAGACCGAGTTTGAAAATCGTCTTGCTATGCGACCAGTAAGTTTTGCAGAGGAATGGGACAGCTTCAAAGAGTGGGTCAAATTGAAATCCATAGAAAAGAGCAGTAAGGTGCGGCATAAAGAGAAAGAAAAAGAAAAAGAACTGTATGAACAACTCCAGTTTTTTTTGAGCATGGAAAGTTCAGTGCCAGGGCATTTCGCCAGTAAAATACGAGAGATAAAAAGTGAGTTGGAAACAATCGACAGCGAAAGATACACAGCGGCTGTCATACGTGCAAGGGCTGAAAAACTTTGGGCTGGAGAAGTTCCGACAAAACGAGCGCTAGCAGACGAGAAAAGATACGCCTGCCAGAAAGAAATAAGGAGTATAAGGTATGCCGGCCATATCACAGAAGACGCTAAAGATATTCAGCGTGCGGTAGCAGAGCACTTCGAAGAACTGCTTAGCGCTAAGCCTCAGACTGTAGGCGGCTTTCAAACAGATTTTCTGAGACTGATGCCTGCACTGGATGACGAAAGTAAAGCGCGCCTAGAAACACCGATAACGTTGCAGGAGATAGTATCTGCAATAGATGACCTGACAACTGGGAAGGCCCCTGGGCCGGATGGCCTAAGCGCTGCCTTCTTTAAAACGTTTCAGCAGTATGCGGCTCAGTTTTTGCTCTGTGTAATCACTGAAGCTTATGAACGTAATACTGTCCCATTGTCTTTCTCTACATCGCACATTGTTCTAATACCCAAGACAGATGATCCGGAGAAACGTCTGTTGGTGGGGTCATATCGACCGATTAGCCTCACCAATGTTGACTACAAGGTGTACATGAAGGTTTTAGCAAAACGACTGCAAAGCGTAATAAAGCAATTGGTTGGGTCTCATCAAACGTGCGGCATCAAGGGTCGATCCATTGCCACGAATATACATGTCGCAAGAACCGTACTAGAATGTGTTGATGCACTCGGTGGTCAGATAGCCATGATGCAGTTAGATTTGGCGAAAGCCTTTGACCGTGTTTCTCACGAAATTCTGTTTTCCATTTTGGAGCATTCTAACCTTGGTGACGTCATAGTGGAGGGTGTTAAAATGGCGTATGCGAACTGCACGACCCGTATTATAGTGAATGGTGAACTGACTGACAGCATCGCAGTACGTTCATCGGTAAGGCAGGGCTGCCCACTCTCACCCCTGCTGTTTGCACTGTATTTAGAGCCACTTTGCTTGGCTATCATTGATAGCGATCGCATTTTAGGGTTCAAGCTGCAATCAGCACACGTGAAAATGCTAGCATATGCCGATGACATAGCAGTGTTTTGTGCAACTAGAAAGAGCATTTGTGAAGCCACGAGTGTCGTCCAAACATTTTGTGATCAAACGGGATGTAAGATCAATTGGGAGAAAAGCTCTGGGTTTTGGCACGGTGATTGGGACGTGACACCTGATTTCTTCTGTAAGCTGCGATGGTCTGCTCTCCCAACACGATATCTAGGCGTGCCTTTAGAATGTTATCAAGATCCCAACGTGCACTGGATGGAAGAAACATCCAGAGCGAAAGAAAAAGCGGATGCCTGGCAAGGAAGGCAACTCTCAATATTTTCGCGCGCTTCTATTTGCAATGTTTTTCTTATTTCGAGGCTGTGGTACCTCATGAATGTGTTGTGTGTCTCACGAACCTCAATTCAGAAAATGCACCGCGTTTTTGCTGTTTTTATTTGGGCATCCACATGGGAAAAAACCGCCCGGACGAATTTGTTTATTTCTGTTAAAAGGGGCGGGCTTGGCCTTGCACATCTGTTCTTGCGTCAGGTGGTTCCGCGATTTATATTCCTCCGTGATCAAAAAGATACCTTTTTAAGAACCGTGATGCAAGTGCGATTACAGAGGCTGCTCCCTGAATGGATTGTGTCATGTGAAAACATGCCTGGTACTGTGACTGGCTACCTGCGCGAGGTTGTTTTTTCGTGCAAGTTGCTTGAAGTGCGGTTTTCTTTTGATTACCTTTACAACGTTCCTAGAAAAAAACTGTATAAAGATCTCATTGACGTGATGCTGCCGGTGCCTTTTTACCGGGCATTACACTGTGGAGGCCCAGGGCAGGACGTTTTGAAAAGAGTTAAGAAGATGCCCGTGAGGCCATCAGCTAAAACATTCCTTTTCAAACTTCACTCTAATACGCTCCCTGTTAAAACCTGGCTGAATGAAAAAGGTATCTTCGTCCCATGGACAACAAATTGCCTGTTGTGCAAAAAACCGGAAACAATTGAACACGTTTTCTTACAGTGTTGGGATGCTGTATTTCTATGGGACGTCCTCCAAAGGACAATTAAAAAGGAGCTTCCATTAACTCCTTACGGTATAAGATTTCTACCAGTGCAGAACGATGATGCACCTTATGATTTAATTATGCTTCTTGGCCTCCATAGTTTGTGGAAAACACGAATGCAGGTGCGTCATGCAGATATAGATACACGATCTTCGCGTGAAAACTTTATTGAAAGTGCTGTTTATATACGTGAAACTTTCATGAGGCAGCAGGATCCGCCACAATGGCATTGTCTCTTTGATGAGTTAGTGCACTTGAAAAGATTTTAGCCACTTACGCGTTAGCTCAAGTGTAGTTGACGTTTTTTATCATGTGTATTTTTGTTTTGTGTTTCACGGCACTAAAGAAAAAAAAAAAAAAAGGGGTATAGCTCAGTGGTAGAGCATTCGACTGCAGATCGAGAGGTCCCCGTTTCAAACCCGGGTGCCCCCTTCGCGATTGTTTTATTCTTCTGCTAACGCTGTTTGTGTTCTTTATAGTAGCAGCTCGAGCCCTTGTTCTATGTGCTGGGGGTATAGCTCAGTGGTAGAGCACTCGACTGCAGATCGAGAGGTCCCCGTTTCAAACCCGGGTGCCCCCTTCGCGATTGTTTTATTCTTCTGCTAACGCTGTTTGTGTTCTTTATAGTAGCAGCTCGAGCCCTTGTTCTATGTGCTGGGGGTATAGCTCAGGGATTCCACTTCCGGCCACCGAGCGTGACGGACGTGATTCTCATGGGCTCCCAAGGAGCGGATTCAGCGGCCCAGCTGGGCCGTGGTATCAGGAGCACGGAAAGGCCTACCAAGGATTATGAACTGGTTCTACCGCATCTGCCTACAGGTTCGAGTGTTTTACATACTGTTTTTTTGCATGGCGACATAAAAGCCAGGCCGTACCGGGTGGAGCACTTTCGAGACTCCCTCGCTCGTCTTTCACTGCTGCCGGAAGTGGTTGCCCTCGGGGCATACCAAATGAATCACGTGTGGGCGGTAACGTTTAAAGGTGAAGAGGCGAAAGCGAAGATTTTGGAAGCCCAAGCTATTGAAGTGAAGGAGCACCGCTGCGTGGTCATTGACCCCTGTAACCAAGGCATCAGGTTGAAGCTTTTCTGGCTGCTTCACGGCGTGCAAGACGATGACGTGCGAGCGGCGTTGGCAGCTTTTGGAAAAGTTACGGAAATTTCAAGAGACAAGTGGAGAGTGCAAGGTTGTGTCGACGAGGCTTCAACGACACGAACGGTCACGCTGAAGCTCAAAGTGGGCGTTACCATCGAGGACCTGCCGCATCAGCTTCGGGTCGCCGAGGACGTCGCACTCGTCCACGTCCCAGGCAGAGCCCCGCTTTGCCTCCGGTGCCGCGGGAAAGGACATATACGTCGTGAGTGTCGTGTGCCGCGCTGCGGGCTGTGTCGTCGCTACGGCCATGACGAGTCGCAGTGTGTGCGCACGTATGCCAACGTTGCAGGCCCCGTGCCGAGTGAAGTGGCAGGCGAGCACTTGATGGACGCAGTGGACGCCGAGGAAGCGAGCAGTGGAATCACTGAGGAGGCAGAACAGAACGGACAGTCCTCTGAGAAGACCCCTGCCCCTAAAGAACACTGTGAATCAGAGTTGATAGTTCCGTTGCCGAATGTCGCTGGGACCGAGACACCCACGAAAGAAAACGGCAATGCCAGTGCAGCAAGCCCAGCGTCGGCTACGCAACACAGTGAGGAACAGGGGGACACTGAAGCTGAGATGCCAGCTGCTTCTACCTTGCCTGTGAAGCGGGTGCACGAAGACAGTGTCAACGAGGAATCAACCCAAGGAGGAGCGGAAAGCGGACAGCCTCCACTGAAGGCAGCCCCCCTTCGCCGGGCGTCCTTCAAGCCAAGGCCAAACGTGCCCCCAGACCGGAGAACTGTGTCACCTGTGCCTCCGCCATAGCGGGGGTACCCTTTCCGGTCGAGACGTTACAAGCCCGGTCCATGATCGGGAGCAGCGCTTGGAACGACGGACGGACTCGCCAAAAAGGAAGAATGGTCATCCCGTGCAACAGATCAACCGCAATGCTGTCTTTCTGCAAAAGCGATGTGAGTGATATATGTTTCGCGATATATAATTTCTTGAGATGGCGACGAATTTAACCACTAGCTTGCGCGTAGCCACGCTAAATGTGAGAGGGCTGTCAACGCGTCGGAGACAACTGCAGCTTAACCGCATTCTGCTGGAAAATGAAATTGATGTGCTAGCAGTTCAAGAGAGCAAAATGGAAAGCGAACAACAAACAGAGAAAATGGCTGAAATATATCGTTCTAGATATAGTGTTTGCGTTTGTCATGCGGTTGGAAGATCGGGGGGATGTGTCATTTTCATTCGAAATTGCATAGAGTGTGTGCAGTCTGTGTTCTCGTGTGAGAGTGGGCGGCTATTGATATGTGATTTCACTTTTTCTGGATTGGACTGGAGAGTGATCTGCGTTTATGCGCCGACTAGAACGTTTGAGCGGGAAGAGTTTTTTCACTATATGAAATCCTTCCTAATACATGAGAGGCGTGTTCTCCTGCTTGGAGACTTCAACTGTGTCTGTAGACCGGAAGATAGAACAACAGACCGTGTCCTTCGTGACAAGAGTGCAGAGTTACTTACTGACATTGTTATTGAGGCAGAGCTTGAAGATGCTGGCTGTATAATGACGCATGAAGGCCAAGCAAAGTTCACGCACTTTCAAGGTAGCTGTCATGCAAGGTTGGACCGAATATATGTTCCCATTGATTGTGTGCCCTTGTGCTCGGAATATGAAACACTTCCCATGAGCTTTAGTGACCACTCCCTCGTAATGATTACTCTAGGCATGAAAAGTAAGGCAACAAAGTTCAATTGGGAGCTATGGAAATTTAATGAAAAACTGCTGCTGGATGAAGAGTTTACCACTAAAGTTAAAGAATATATTAGGCATATGTTACAAAATGACTCTAATTTTATACAAGCATGGGAGCAGTTTAAGTGCGAGATAAAGATAGCTGCTATTGACCGAGCATGCACTCTCCGACGTAAAGAAAGAGAACAAGAAAAAGAACTTCGTAGCACACTTGAATACATGCTTAGCATGGAGAGCGTTAAGCCTGGCTTGTTCGCGCAAGATATAAAAAAGATAAAAACCAAACTTGAGGTGATAGACGAAGAGAAGTATCGCGGTGCGGTGATAAGGGCACGCAGCGAAAAATTGTGGCTCGGAGAGACGCCCACGAAAAGGGCACTTAGTGACGAAAAAAGGTACGCAGTGTCAAAAGAGAGAAAAGAAATCTGCTATCAGAACGTAGTTACCTCGGAAAAAAAAAAACGATTGAACGGGCGTTTGTAGAATTTTACAGCGAATTGTTTAGCCTGAAAACACCGGACATTGAACGCTTCAGAAAAGACTTTCTTTCGCTGATGCCAAGAGTAGAAGACGAAGTGGCGCAGACACTTGAAGCAAGTATTACTTCCGAGGAAATTGAGGCCGCTATCGGGGAATTAAATTCCAATAAGTCACCCGGACCAGATGGTCTTGGTGCTGCCATATACAAGGCCTTTCCAACTGAAATGGCTGTTTTACTGGAAAGAGTTATTAGTGAATGCTACGAAAAGAACGTACCTCCTCCGTCTTTTCGAATATCACACATTGTACTAATCCCCAAAACAGATGACCATGTTAAGCTTCAGTCTGTAGCGTCTTACCGTCCTATAAGTCTAACGAATGTTGACTATAAAATTTACATGAAAGTATTAGGACGACGACTCCAAAGTGTAATTACTTCTCTTGTAGGCCCACATCAGACATGCGGTATAAAAGGAAGGACCATTTTTTACTAACATACACGCAGCAAGGAGTGTACTCGAATGTTGTGACGCGATGCATGACCACGTAGCCATGATGCAATTAGACCTCCACAAAGCATTTGATAAAGTGGTACATGAAATTTTGTTCTCTGTTTTAGAGTATGTCAATGCTGGTTCCGTGATTACAAAGGGCGTGAAAATGGCTTACGAGTGCTGTTCAGCGAGACTGGTCGTGAATAAGCAGTTAACTGATCGTATACCTGTTCAGTCGTCAGTAAGGCAGGGCTGTCCTCTGTCTCCCCTTTTGTTTGCACTTTATCTGGAGCCTTTCTGTCTAAGATTGCTTACAAGGCCAAACATACGCGGTTATAGATTTTTTCAAAGTGAAATTCGGGTTTTGGCATACGCGGACGATATTGCGGTTTTTTGTACTGACCATGAGAGCGTGCAAGAAGTTGTAAAAGAAGCCACTGCCTTTTGCACTGCAAGTGGAAGTGAAATTAGTTGGCCAAAGTGTTTAGGATTTTGGCACGGAAACTGGCAATACGCGCCTGAACTGTTCTCCAGTATGCAATGGACAATAACGCCAGGCAATTACCTTGGTGTGCCACTAAAGCACTACCGTGAAAGCAAGGAATGTTGGGCCGGTGAAGTTGAGCAAGTGAAAACCCAAACAAACAAATGGGGAGGACATAACTTTTCTATGTTCGCAAGAGCTACCGTTTGCAATATGTTCCTAGTTGCAAAAATTTTTTACATGCTGCAAGTGCTATCTATGTCAAGAATCTCTGTTCAAAAACTGCATAGGGTATTTGCCACGTTTGTGTGGGCTTCAACATGGGAGCGTACCTGTCGATGCAATCTTTTTCATACGGTGCATAACGGTGGACTGGGCTTGTGACATTTATACTTAAAGCAGATTGTAACAAGGTTCTTTTTTTTGCGCGAACAAAGCGATGTTTTTCTTAGAACGGTAATCCAAGTGCGATTGCGTGATTCACTGCCGGAATATGTAGTTTCGACTATGTCTACAGGGCCAATGGCTCTAAGTGCTTTTCTTCGCGAAGTTGTCGCGTCCTTCCAAATAGTGAAGGCGAGATTTTCAAATGAGTATATGTGTACTGTTACGCGAAAACGGCTGTACAAAGATTTATTGGAAACCTTTTTACCTGTGCCTCTTTATCGCGCTGTATATGCTTTGGGTCCGGAGCGGGACGTGTTGAAGAGAGTGAAAAGAATGCCCATCAGATCGTCCGCTAAATCTTTCTTTTTTCAATTGCATACCGGCACTCTTCCGGTGAAGCCATGGCTGGAAAGCAAAGGCCTTTTCGTGCCTTGGTCTGCTGACAGTTTAATTTGCAAAAAGCTGGAAACCATAGAGCATATTTTCCTTGATTGTCACGATGCGGTTTTTTTGTGGGACGTGCTGCAACGCACTATTAAAAAGGACTTACCAATAACGCCGTTTGGCATACGCTACCTTCCATGCGGCCAGCCAGGAGAAGTTCCCAGTGATTTATTGATGGTCTTGTGTATGCACAGCATATGGAGAACGCGGATGGATGTTCGCCATGAGCATGTTGTCGTACACCCAGCCCATCAATACTTTGTTGAAAGTGTAATGTACACGCGTGATGTTTTCGGAGGGCAATCTGAACCCCCGGAATGGCTGCCAGTCTTGGACAAGCTCATGTCACCTTATCCATTCTATCACAAGAAACCTGTAAGAAAGTGACTTGTGTTTTTAATTCCATGCGACTTTTCATCGTTCTTTGTAGTTGCCAAGTCGGTAATAAAGAAAAAAAAAAATGGGGGTATAGCTCAGTGGTAGAGCACTCGACTGCAGATCGAGAGGTCCCCGTTTCAAACCCGGGTGCCCCCTTCGCGATTGTTTTATTCTTCTGCTAACGCTGTTTGTGTTCTTTATAGTAGCAGCTCGAGCCCTTGTTCTATGTGCTGGGGGTATAGCTCAGTGGTAGAGCATTCGACTGCAGATCGAGAGGTCCCCGTTTCAAACCCGGGTGCCCCCTTCGCGATTGTTTTATTCTTCTGCTAACGCTGTTTGTGTTCTTTATAGTAGCAGCTCGAGCCCTTGTTCTATGTGCTGGGGGTATAGCTCAGTGGTAGAGCACTCGACTGCAGATCGAGAGGTCCCCGTTTCAAACCCGGGTGCCCCCTTCGCGATTGTTTTATTCTTCTGCTAACGCTGTTTGTGTTCTTTATAGTAGCAGCTCGAGCCCTTGTTCTATGTGCTGGGGGTATAGCTCAGTGGTAGAGCATTCGACTGCAGATCGAGAGGTCCCCGTTTCAAACCCGGGTGCCCCCTTCGCGATTGTTTTATTCTTCTGCTAACGCTGTTTGTGTTCTTTATAGTAGCAGCTCGAGCCCTTGTTCTATGTGCTGGGGGTATAGCTCAGTGGTAGAGAATTCGACTGCAGATCGAGAGGTCCCCGTTTCAAACCCGGGTGCCCCCTTCGCGATTGTTTTATTCTTCTGCTAACGCTGTTTGTGTTCTTTATAGTAGCAGCTCGAGCCCTTGTTCTATGTGCTGGGGGTATAGCTCAGTGGTAGAGCATTCGACTGCAGATCGAGAGGTCCCCGTTTCAAACCCGGGTGCCCCCTTCGCGATTGTTTTATTCTTCTGCTAACGCTGTTTGTGTTCTTTATAGTAGCAGCTCGAGCCCTTGTTCTATGTGCTGGGGGTATAGCTCAGTGGTAGAGCATTCGACTGCAGATCGAGAGGTCCCCGTTTCAAACCCGGGTGCCCCCTTCGCGATTGTTTTATTCTTCTGCTAACGCTGTTTGTGTTCTTTATAGTAGCAGCTCGAGCCCTTGTTCTATGTGCTGGGGGTATAGCTCGGATTCTACTTCCGGCCGCTGAGGCGAACGGACGTGCCATCATGTGCTCCGACGGAGCGGTAACAGCGGCCCAGCTGGGTCGCGGAAACAGGATTGCGGACTTACCGGACCAGGATTATCAAGTCATTTTGCCTCAACTGCCATCAGGTCGGAATGTTTTAAATACTGTTTTTCTGCATGCCGATGTGAGATGTCGGCCGTATCGCGTGGAAGACTTCCGCGATGCGTTGGATAGTCTGGATATGCTCCCCGAGGTGATTGCCTTGGGGGCGTACCAGATGAATCACGTCTGGGCGCTTACATTCAAGAGCGGAGACGGGATGAAGAAAATGTTGGCCCTGCGTGATTTCAAGGTGAAGGAACGACGATGCGTCATCATCGACCCAATGAACCAGGACGTGAGGCTGAAGTTGCACTGGCTTGTCTACGGTGTCCATGACGACGACGTGCGATCTGCCCTGGCACCTTTTGGGAAGGTAACGGACATTTCGAAAGAAAAGTGGCGTGTCAGTGGCGTTGCGGACAAAGCATCAACGACAAGAGTAATTGGGCTCAAGCTGAAATCCGGTGTTTCGGTGGATGACCTCCCGCACCAGCTCCGCGTAGCAGGCGAGTTGGCTCTGGTTGTAGTGCCGGGCAGAGCTCCGCTTTGTCTCCGGTGCCGGACTGCGGGGCACATTAGACGCGAGTGTCGTGTTCCTCGTTGCACCCGATGCAGGCGCTTTGGTCATCGGGAGGACATGTGCTTTAAAACTTACGCGAGTGTTACTGGACCACTGCAACAAGAGGACGCTTCAGACCTCATTATGGATGAAGCCGACGCCGAGGAAGCAGCGAAAGGGCGGCTAGAAGTGTCCACGCGATGCCCTAACGCGTCTTCCGAAAATTCTGAAGGCTCCACGCAGGTCGCAAGCCGTGACACGAAAAGCCAGTCACTTGCTACACAAGTAAAGACGCCTTCGGAGGCTGCTGAGAAGTCCTCCGAGAGCACCTTGTCGGAGGGCCAGCCAGACGAACACACCCAGGATGGCATGCAGTCACCTGAAGTTACGAAGGCTGCGTCTAGTAGTGACCGAAGAGCAGCGTCAGCCGCAGGCAATGGAAGTCAGCGGGAGCCGATGGAATTAACTGTGAACTCAAAAAGAACGCACGGGGACAGCGTGGGAGCAGGAGACGGCCTTGACTACACTAACAACGAGGGACCGCCCCCCAAAGCCGTCATGCCACGGCGACCTAGCTTCAGACCGAAGCCAAACATCTCCCTCGACCGGAATACGGTCGGGACACCGCCCTCGTAGCAAAGAGCGATTGTGAAGTTCGTGCACAAGGAACTGGACAAACCCTTCAAGGTGCTTCGACCGAGAAGCAAGGCCTCTTCGCAGTGGCTACGGGCTCAACCAAAAAAGCAAGTGCACATGCTCAACTGCTTCCCAGACTGCCGTGGTAAGCGCTGTGCGGTCCTTTTGTTTTGCAATTAAATGGCAGTAAACCTCCAGTCTGCGTTACGTATAGCCACCTTAAACGTTCGCGGAATGACAGCGAGGCGGCGGCAATATCAAGTTAGTCGGCTATTTCTTGAAAACGAATTGGACTTGGTCGCTATACAAGAAACGAAGGTAGAAAGTGAAGAACAAACGGACCGCATGGTGCAACCATTCAGAGATAGGTACAATGTATGTGTGTGTCATGCTGTTGGCAATTCGGCAGGATGTGTTATTTTTATTCGCAACAGTCTGGGCATTGTCGAGGAGGCAGTCACAGTGTGCCCTTCTGGACGCCTGATTGTTGTTGACTTTTCCTTCTCTAATTTGAAATGGCGTATGATATGCGTCTATGCACCTAATAAGGAAGGGGAGCGTAGGTTGTTCTTCGAGCAGCTCGAACAGCATTTGAAGGGTGAAAGATGTGTTGTTATGGTGGGTGACTTCAATTGTGTATGTATGCCTGAAGATCGCGTAAAACTTCAGCCTGTGAAGGACCCCAGCGCACACTTATTAAGGACGTTAACCACAGAGTATCATCTAGAAGATGTTGGTTGGCTTCTGTCACCTAATGGACAATGCCAGTACACCCATTTCCAAAGAGAAAGCCATGCGAGGCTAGATCGTGCATACATTTCCCTAGAACTCGCGCCTCTGTGCCGAAGTTATGAAGTTAAGCACGTGTCTTTTACAGATCACAGCCTAGTAGTTTTTTGCATAGGAGCAAAGGAAAATAAATCTAAATTTAACTGGGAGCTTTGGAAATTTAATTCTAAACTTTTGGATGATGAGAGCTATGTGAACGAAGTAAAGGAAATGTTCAACGCACTGTTTGCGACGAAATCAGGGGACTGGATGAGGGAGTGGGAAAGTTTTAAGAACAATATAAAAATGAAAGCAATAGAAAGAGCAACCATTTTACGACATGTCAGTAAAGAGAACGAGCAAGATCTGCACCGTCAACTCAACTTGTTGCTGAACCTAGATAGCGGGACGCCTGGATTGTGGTCGAAGCAGATTAAAGAAGTTAAGAATAAACTTGAGCTTATCGATGAAGAAAGATATAGGGGAGCTATTGTGCGAGCACGAGCAGAGCGATTATGGTTTGGCGAGACACCGAACAAGCGCTCACTCGGTGACGAGAAAAGATACGTGGAAAAAAACAAAATTAAAAAGATACTTCACCATAACGAAGTTGCAACAGAATGCGAGGTTATCAAAGAAGCGTTTGCAGAGTACTATAGTGAGCTACTTGGGCGGGCTAAGCAAAGGAAAGAACAATTCGAAAGTCAGTTTTTGCAGACCATGCCCAGGCTTGAGGATGAAGTTAAAGCCAGGCTTGAGCAACCAATCAGTGTACTTGAAATTGAGCAGGCTATAGAAGAAATAAGCGCTGGAAAATCACCCGGTCCTGACGGATTAGGGGCTGCTTTTTACAAGAAATTCAAATCAGAAGCCAGCAGGGCATTGTACTGCGTAATAAAGGAAGCATACCATGTTAAACAAATGCCGCCATCTTTCAAAGCTTCACATATTGTCTTAATTCCTAAATCAGATGACGCAGTCAAACTTCTATCGGTGGAGTCCTATCGGCCTATAAGCCTCACAAATGTGGATTATAAATTGTTTATGAAAGTGTTGGCAAGGAGGGTGCAAGGTGTCATTAAACAGTTGGTAGGTCCACACCAAACGTGCGGCATTAAGGGCCGCACTATCTGTACGAATGTACACACAGCAAGATGCGTTTTAGAGTGTTGTGATGCAGACGGAAGACATGTAGCAATGATGCAGCTTGACTTGTCAAAAGCATTTGACAACGTTTCACATGACGTCCTTTTCACCATTTTAGAGCATGTAAATATCGGAAGTGTTATCGTAGATGGAGTCAAAATGGCATACGCTGGGTGCTCTACCCGTATTATTGTAAATAAAAGTCTTACTGACGCAATAGCCGTGCGATCGTCAGTGAGGCAAGGATGTCCATTGTCCCCTCTTCTATTTGCCTTGTATCTAGAGCCCTTTTGTTTAAGCCTGATTAATAATGAAAGAATCCGTGGATTCAAGCTACAAGCATCTGAAGTGAAAGTACTTGCGTACGCGGATGATATAGCCATTTTCTGTGTGAACCGACAAAGCGTAAGTGAGGCAGTCGAGGTTGCTGGCGGTTTTTGCACCGCAACTGGCTGTGAGATTAACTGGGAAAAATCGGCTGGCTTTTGGCATGGTAACTGGTACGAAAGACCGGAAACGTTTGCAAACATGCGATGGACATCGTTGCCTACGAAGTATCTGGGTATGCCACTTGATAGCTATCAAGATAGCGAACAGTACTGGCGTCAAGAGACAGAAAGGGTCAGGGAAAAGGCGCAAGGCTGGCAAGGCCGTAATTTGTCCATGTTTGCCCGCGCGACTGTCTGCAATCTTTTTTTGATATCCAAGGTGTGGTTCGTACTCCAATTTTTGTTCATGAAACGCACAAATCTGCAATAAATTCACAGAGTGTTCGCGGTTTTCATTTGGGGGGCAAGTTGGGAACGTACTAGTAGGACGAATTTGTTTCATTCTGTTTGTAATGGTGGATTAGGCCTGTCTCACCTGTTTTTAAGACAAATTGTGTCGCGATTTATTTTTCTGCGGGACCAGAAAGACTACTTTTTGCGCACAGTAATGCAAGTGCACTTAAGCAATGCCTTACCTGGATTTATTGTTTCATCATGCAATGACGGTGGACGCGCAGTAACTGGGTTTTGGCGAGAAGTTGTACTTGCAGTACAAATCTTAAAGGCTCGATTTTCCCTTGAGTACTTAAGTTCAGTGCAAAGGAAAAAACTGTACAGAGACCTACTGGATACAATGTTGCCAACACCCAGGTACCGAACAATATACTGTGGAGGCCCAGGAAATGATGTTTTAAAGAGAGTTAAAAAGATGAATATTAAGCCCAGCATTAAAACCTTCTTCTTTAAACTTCATACAGGCACGCTCCCAGTTAAGACTTGGTTAGAGGAAAAGGGAATATTCGTTCCATGGACAACTAACTGTATATTATGCAAGAAACCAGAAACAATAGATCATGTATTTATTGATTGCTGGGATCCAGTCTTCTACTGGGACATCTTGCAAAGGACTCTAAAGAAAGACCTACCAATAACACCGTACGGAATCCGTTTTCTACCAATTGAAAACGATGGAGACATTCCTTATGATCTAATCATGGTTCTGGGGCTCCACAGCATATGGCGAACAAGGATGGCTGTTAGGCACGCCGATGTAAACGTCCGTCCAGTCAGGGAGAATTTCATTGAAAGCATTTTGTACTTACGAGATGTTTACCGTACATTGCCAGAACCTCCAGACTGGATTGGCGTCCTAGATGAACTTGTTCATTTTAAGAAGTTTTAAGCATTCACGCTGACCACGGCATGGTCACCGTGTTTTATCTGTATATATTTGCAGTGTATTTGTCAAAGCAGGCAATAAAAAAAAAAAAAAAAAAAACTGGGGGTATAGCTCAGTGGTAGAGCATTCGACTGCAGATCGAGAGGTCCCCGTTTCAAACCCGGGTGCCCCCTTCGCGATTGTTTTATTCTTCTGCTAACGCTGTTTGTGTTCTTTATAGTAGCAGCTCGAGCCCTTGTTCTATGTGCTGGGGGTATAGCTCAGTCTGCAGTTGGACTTGGAGAAAGCTTTTGATTGTGTGGCGCATGCTATTCTGTTCAGTATATTAGACCATGTTAATGTCGGCTCTGTTATTCGAGAGGGAGTGGCCTTGGCGTACCGTAACTGCACTACGAGATTAATTGTCAATAAGTCACTGGGGGCCCCCATCAACGTACGACGTTCGGTGCGCCAAGGTTGCCCCCTCAGCCCTCTTTTGTTCGGCATTTATATTGAAACATTGTGTTTAAGCATCCTACAAAACAATGGCATTGATGGTTTTCGACTGCAGGAGTCAGAAGTCAAATTGCTCTCTTACGCAGACGACGTTGCGGTTTTTTGTGTGAATAAGGAGAGTATAAAGAGGACAGTGGAGGTGGTAAAACATTTTAGCAAAGTCACAGGGAGTAAAGTTAACTGGGGTAAGTGCCTGGGATTTTGGCACGGAGACTGGCAGCTGACCCCCGACACTTTCGCTAATGTGCCGTGGGTTACAACGCCTGCAAAGTACTTGGGTGTGCCCTTGGAATTTTACAAGGAAAGCGAGCCTTACTGGCTAGAGCAGGTCAGAGAAACTCGTGAAAAAGCGGAGAAATGGAAAAGCGCTCAATTATCAATATTTGCAAGAGCCGCAGTTTGCAACCTGTTTTTAATTAGTAAGTTATGGTATGTAATGCAAGTGTTGCATTGCTCCCGTGTAAATGTGCAAAAATTGCATCGAGTTTTTGCGGTGTTTGTTTGGGCCTCGAGTTGGGAGAGGTGCAGTCGGACAAATTTGTTCCGGCAGGTGAAGCATGGAGGGCTTGGTCTGGGTCATTTGTTTGTGCGACAGATTGTCAACCGGTTTATGTTTTTTAGGGATGCCAGTGATCCATTCCTGCGCACAGTGTGTCAACAAAGACTTGGTCGAGCGTTGCCTGATTTCGTAGTTTATACGCAATGTATGCCGGGATCTCTTTTTGGATTCTTTAGGGAAATTGTTTTGAGCGTGAAATTCTTAAGCGCACGTTTTTCGAAAGAGTATTTAAGTAATGTTAACAGGAGAACATTATACAAGGATGTTTGTGAAGTGGTGTTCCCGGTGCCCTTGTACCGAGCTTTATACTATGGAGGCACAGGAAGTAATGTATTAAAACGCGTAAAGAAAATGCAAGTTGCTACGGGAGCTAAAACTTTTTTCTTTATGCTACATACCGGTACTTTGAGTGTAAAATCATTTATGGAGGAAAAGGGTATTTTCCTACCGTGGGGGGCCCAATGTCTCATCTGCAAACAGCCAGAGACAATAGATCACGTGTTTTTGCATTGCTCGGAGGGGGTATATTTGTGGGATGTTCTGCAAAGGACAATTAAAAAACAGTTGCCACTTGATTCCCATGGCATTAGGTATTTGCCATTGGATAACCACGATGATATGCCGTTAGACCAGGTTATGTTAATGTGCCTCCACAGTATATGGCGCGCACGAATGGCTGGTTATCACTGCGATCCAGATGCACGGCCAGCCCGCATGTATTTCCGTGAAAGTGTGCAGCGATGGCTCGACGTGCTTAAATTGCAACCATGTGCTCCTGAGTGGCTGTCAAAGCTGGAACCTTTGACGGTGCTCAAGGAATTTTAAAATGACAATGCCTGCCCCTCAGTGGGGGATAGGCAACGCGAACTAGCTTTGTGTACATATATTATTCCTTTGTTCCTGTTGTTTTTGTTTTCCAGTGCGTTGTATTTGTGTCAAAGTCAGGCAATAAAGAAAAAAAAAAAAAAAAGGGGTATAGCTCAGTGGTAGAGCATTCGACTGCAGATCGAGAGGTCCCCGTTTCAAACCCGGGTGCCCCCTTCGCGATTGTTTTATTCTTCTGCTAACGCTGTTTGTGTTCTTTATAGTAGCAGCTCGAGCCCTTGTTCTATGTGCTGGGGGTATAGCTCAGTGGTAGAGCATTCGACTGCAGATCGAAAGGTCCCCGTTTCAAACCCGGGTGCCCCCTTCGCGATTGTTTTATTCTTCTGCTAACGCTGTTTGTGTTCTTTATAGTAGCAGCTCGAGCCCTTGTTCTATGTGCTGGGGGTATAGCTCAGTGGTAGAGCATTCGACTGCAGATCGAAAGGTCCCCGTTTCAAACCCGGGTGCCCCCTTCGCGATTGTTTTATTCTTCTGCTAACGCTGTTTGTGCTCTTTATAGTAGCAGCTCGAGCCCTTGTTCTATGTGCTGGGGGTATAGCTCAGTGGTAGAGCATTCGACTGCAGATCGAAAGGTCCCCGTTTCAAACCCGGGTGCCCCCTTCGCGATTGTTTTATTCTTCTGCTAACGCTGTTTGTGTTCTTTATAGTAGCAGCTCGAGCCCTTGCCCTACGTGCTGGGGGTATAGCTCAGAGGTAGAGCATTCGACTGCAGATCGAAAGGTCCCCGTTTCAAACCCGGGTGCCCCCTTCGCGATTGTTTTATTCTTCTGCTAACGCTGTTTGTGCTCTTTATAGTAGCAGCTCGAGCCCTTGTTCTATGTGCTGGGGGTATAGCTCAGTGGTAGAGCATTCGACTGCAGATCGAAAGGTCCCCGTTTCAAACCCGGGTGCCCCCTTCGCGATTGTTTTATTCTTCTGCTAACGCTGTTTGTGTTCTTTATAGTAGCAGCTCGAGCCCTTGTTCTATGTGCTGGGGGTATAGCTCATCTGATACTGTCTCGATTACTGAACGTGCAATATGGATGTGTGTTTGAATACTGCGCCCTCTGATACCACACACCTGATGCGAACCTATCAAGTCCATGATAACCAGCTGCAAACGAGAACAAAGGACCTTGGCAAAAATGTTGTAATCTACATTACAAAGGGAAATCGGACGATATCCTTCAACAGTTTTCAACCGATTAGTATCTTTGCTTTTGGGAATCAATATTGTGTGGCCTGAATAGAAAGTGGGTGGCAGGAAACCCACATCATAAGATGCTTGGAATACTTCCATCAAAACAGGCGTTAGGCAAGGCGAAAATGTTTTATAAAATTCGCTAGTAATACCATCTGGGCCAGGAGTATCAGATGAGACAGGCCAAGTAGCTCTGATTCAAATTGACCTGGCGAAGGCGTTTGATAAAGTTCGGCACAATTTCTTGTTCGCGGTCTTGGAGAATGCAAACATTGGTGTCGTTTTGCTGAAAGGTATATGGCTGTGCTATATGAACTCGTATACAAGACTAATTGTTAATCAGGAGCTAACGAAACCAATACCACTGGAATAATCTGTTCGTCAAGGATGTCCACTGTCTCCACTGTTGTTTGGCTTATATCTGGAACCCCTCTGTCTCAGTATAATTAACAGTGCAGCCATCCGTGGTTTCTCTCTGGCTCAATGTGAAGTTAAGATTCTAGCTTACGCGGACGATATCGCCATCTTTTGTTCTGACAAAAAGAGTGTACTTGAGGCTTTACACTTGACTGAACAGTTCTGCGATGTATCAGGCGCGGCCCTTAATTTAGATAAATCCAAAGGTTTTTGGTTGGGACACTGGGGCACTAGACCAAGCCAGTTTGGAGGCATATGCTGGGACTGTAGTCCTCTTCAGTACCTAGGGATTCCGCTGCACCAAGTTCGTAACAGCGCAGCCTACTGGGATTCACAAATCGTACCTATGCGGCGACAAACGCAGGCTTGGATGGGTAGGGAACACTCAGTGTTTGCTAGGGCACAGGTCTGTAACATATTTTTGTTTGCAAAGCTTGCGTATGTCCTCCAAGTCCTGCATTGTGCGAGGAGGAAAGTACAAGTTATACACAGAATATTTGCAACATTTGTGTGGCGCTCTCAATGGGAGCCCATGCGGCGTGACAACTTGTTTCTTCCCTTAGAGTCTGGTGGAGTGGGCCTTGTTCACTTGTTTGTGCATCAACTTGTTTCCCGTTTTTTTCTTTTTAAAATCGGCAAACCATCCGTTTCTTGTAACTGTGCTCATTAGGGGTCTTAGTCCACATTTGCCTTACTTATTCGCACCAACTGGGCAGGCTCGTGAGGGGCGTTTATGGGGATTCCTTAAGGAGGTTGCCGACACTTTCAATTTTCTCACTGTGCGTTTCTCTGTAGATTACCTGTATAGCCTCTCGAGAAAGCAGATGACTCAGGCTCTCACTGAGTTTTTGTTCCCTACACCGTTGTATCGGCAGCCTTATCTGGGGTTTTTGGACACCACTGTTCTAAAGCGTGTTAGGAAAATGTGCATTCAGGCAGCTGCAAAAACGTTCTTTCTCAAATTACATACAGCGACGTTGCCTGTCAAGACATTTCTTCACAATAAGGAGATGTTTGTGCCCTGGTCGGTAAATTGTCGTCTCTGTAACGTGCCTGAGACAATTGATCATTGCTTTATTCTGTGCCGTGATGCTATGTTCTTTTGGGACATACTACAAAGAACTCTTAAAAAGGACATTGAAATTACGCCTTATACAATTAGATTTTTGCCTCCTGACAAAAACTCTGTCGTGCCTTACGATCTATTTGTGTTGATGGGACTGTTCAGCCTTTGGAAAAGCCGCATGATCGACAGGCATGCAGAGCCACCAAGATCGTCCAAATCCGTGTTTCGGGAGCAGTGTGCTTTGGTGAGAAGTGTATATGCTGCACGTCAAGAACCTCCAAACTGGATGCCGTATCTAGACGCATGTGTATGTCTCCCAGACTTTTGATGTTCTGATGATTGTGCATTGTCGGGCTGGGGATATGACGGGCTCGTATTAAGCAGCCCGGTAACTTTAGATATGGACATGTTTAAGTAAGTGGAGTTGTTCCTTTTTATGGAAGTTTTTTCATGCAATAAAGAAAAAAAGCTGGGGGTATAGCTCAGTGGTAGAGCATTCGACTGCAGATCGAGAGGTCCCCGGTTCAAACCCGGGTGCCCCCTTTGCGATTGTTTTATTCTTCTGCTAACGCTGTTTGTGTTCTTTATAGTAGCATCTCGAGCCCTTGCTCTACGTGCTGGGGGTATAGCTCAGTGGTAGAGCATTCGACTGCAGATCGAGAGGTCCCCGGTTCAAACCCGGGTGCCCCCTTCGCGATTGTTTTATTCTTCTGCTAACGCTGTTTGTGTTCTTTATAGTAGCATCTCGAGCCCTTGCTCTACGTGCTGGGGGTATAGCTCAGTGGTAGAGCATTCGACTGCAGATCGAGAGGTCCCCGGTTCAAACCCGGGTGCCCCCTTCGCGATTGTTTTATTCTTCTGCTAACGCTGTTTGTGTTCTTTATAGTAGCATCTCGAGCCCTTGCTCTACGTGCTGGGGGTATAGCTCAGTGGTAGAGCATTCGACTGCAGATCGAGAGGTCCCCGGTTCAAACCCGGGTGCCCCCTTCGCGATTGTTTTATTCTTCTACTAGCGCTGTTTTTTTGTTCTTTATAGGAGCAGCTCGAGCCCTTGCTCTAAGTGCTGGGGGTATAGCTCAGTGGTAGAGCATTCGACTGCAGATCGAGAGGTCCCCGGTTCAAACCCGGGTGCCCTCTTCGCGATTGTTTTATTCTTCAGCTAACGCTGTTTGTGTTCTTTATAGTAGCAGCTCGAGCCCTTGCCCTACGTGCTGGGGGTATAGCTCAGACATTCTACTTCCGGCCACCTGCGTGTACGGACGGTGAATCATGAGCTCCGGCGGAGCGGCGATTGCGGCCCAGGCTGGCCGCGGTAACAGGCTTAACGCAAACGATGATAAGGAATATCAGCTCATTTTGCCGCATCTGCCCACCGGACGTGTTGTTTTCAACACAGTTTTTTTGCACGGCGACGTACGAGTGCGACCCTTCAGGGTTGAAGATTTCCGGGACGCCCTGGCCAAGACTGGTACGCTCCCAGACGTGGTGGCCTTGGGGGCCTACCAAATAAACCATGTCTGGGCGGTGACCTTGAGCAGCTCTGAAGCAACCAAGCGGCTGCTAGCCTTCAAGGAGCTTCTAGTGAAAGGCCGACGGTGTATCATCATTGACCCGGAGGATCAACAGGTGAAGCTACGGCTCCACTGGATGTTGCATGGCGTGGCGGATGAGGATATCAGAACTGCTTTTGGGGCTTTCGGTGAGGTGACCGAAGTTACCCGTGAGCGGTGGCGCGTCCAGGGCGTTCACGAAAAGGGCTCAACAACGAGAGCCGTACTCCTGAAGTTGAAGCCAGGGATGAAGATAGACGACCTACCTCATCAGATAAGAGTTGCAGGGGAGTTGGCCCTTGTTGTGGTGCCTGGGCGGCCAATGCAGTGCCTGCGCTGCCGCGGGACCGGTCATGTGCGCCGGGAATGTAAAATTCCGCGGTGTTCGACATGTAAGCGTTTTGGCCACTCCGAGGAAGATTGCGTACGGACGTATGCAGTGGCCACTGCACCGACAGCGAGGGCGGACATGACGGAGCTCCAAATGGATGTCGCAGAGACAGAAGAGGCCGCAAAGGGGGTCGGAGAAGCTGAAAAGCTAACAGCAACTACAGGCATGTTAGTGCCCCCGGGGGGCGGTGACGAGATAATCAGTAGGCCAGACAAGGAAGTCACGCTACCGAACAACGGACCGTCAGAGGAAGAAAGGGTGAGCGATGCCGAGAGCTCAAAAACTGAACTTCCGGAGTCTGCGGGCCGACAGGAAACCCTTGAAAAGAGCAGCGGCCGAGCGACCAACGTCCAAGGCCCTGCGAAGCGTGCCCACGACGAGAGCACAAGTGAGTTAAGCAAGGCAGAGGCAGCTAGCAACGACGAGCCGCCGATAAAAACGCCAATAGGGAGGAGGGCGACCTTCAAACCAAGACCAAATGTCTCGACGGACAGGAGAGCTGCCGAAAAGCCGCCCCTGTCACAAGGTCTGCCAGTCCAACCTCATGGCTCTGGCGTCAACGAAAGCGTCTAGCGCCATGCTAGACGTGAGAGGTAAGCACCATGCTCTTGGCCTCTTTTCACTCTAAGAAAATGGCTTATGAACTGTCACTAAAGATTGCGACCCTTAACGTGAGAGGTCTAGCAGCGAAAAGGAAGCAGAGAAAAGTCCTGCGCCTTTTAAATGAAAATGACATCGATATACTTGGAGTTCAAGAGACAAAAGTCGAGGGTGAACAAGAGACCGAGGGCATGATGCAACGTTTCACGTCGCGGTTTTACGCAGTTGTCAGCCATGCAGTCGGCACATCTGCTGGATGCGTCCTGTTTGTGAAGAAGTTGCCGGGTCTTGTAGTGCAGTCGCATGCTTCTTTTCAGTCGGGTCGGGGTGTGGTCCTCGATTTTAGTTTTTGCTCGGCTGAGTGGCGTGCTGTTTGTATATATGCACCTACGATAGTTGAGGAGAGGGCTGCTTTGTTTGATTTTGTTGAAGGGTATTTAAACACGGATAAGCAACTTGTCTTTCTGGGAGATTTCAATTGTGTACTGAGCTCCGGTGACAAAACTAGTCATCGTACATTTAGGGATCGTAGCACAGAGGTACTTTCGCGCTTGATTGACGAGTTTGCACTGGAAGACGTTGCAGAGTGTCTCACGAGCGAGCAACGGGTTCAGTATACTCATTTTCAGGGTGCTAGCCACGCCCGCCTTGACAGGATTTATGTGTCCGCAGAACTGGCCCCAAAATGCCAGGAGTATTATGTTTTGGCGGTAACGTACTCAGATCACTGCATGGTTCAGTGTACAATTGGAGCAAGAAAGGGAGGTAGCGGTTTTAATTGGGAATTGTGGAAGTTAAATAATAAACTGCTGAATGACGAGCAATTCACGAGACTAGTAGAAGAAGAAATTGGTAAGATTTGTCAGGAGGACACCCACGAACTGGGTCAAGAATGGGAACTCTGTAAGCAACAAATTAAAATCAAAGCTATAGAAAAAGCCAGCTGCATACGGTTTCAAGAAGAACAAAATGAAATGCATTTAAGATCTTTGCTAGATAAATTGTTAGCCCTGGAGTGTAACACGCCAGGGTTATACATGGACGACGTTAGAAAAATAAAGCAAAGACTTCAACTGAATGACGAAGACCGTTATCGCGGAGCACTGGTGCGTGCGAGAGCGGAAAAATTGGCCATGGGTGAGACGCCGACAAAAAGATCGTTGGGAATAGAAAAAGCAAATGCAAGGCGAAATCACGTGGCAGAGGTAGATTGGGCAGGACGCACAGAAACTGATAACGAAGGAATCGCGAAAGCTTTCCGGGAGTATTATGAAGAGCTATTTTCGTCCCGAGAGGTTAATTTGGACCGTTTTAAAGAATCCTTTCTTGACGCGATGCCAAAAATTGATGAAGAACAAAAAGAAAGACTGGAGCGGCCAATAAGCGAACAAGAAGTGCAGCAGGCAATAGAAAATTTAAACCCAGGGAAATCACCCGGGCCTGATGGCCTGAGTGCGGCTTTTTATAAAGCGTTCAAGGGACAGCTATCTCCTTTGTTGTGTGCCTTGTTTAATGATGCGTATGAACTGCAGGCACTGCCTGCGTCTTTCGGATCGTCGCACACAGTACTTATTCCGAAAACTGACCAACCAGATAAGCTTAGGCAGTTGTCGTCTTACAGGCCCATAGCTCTGACAAACGTTGATTACAAGATTTATATGAAGGTACTTGCGGGCAGATTACAAACGGTTATATGCGAACTAGTGGGCCCTCACCAAACGTGCGGTATCAAAGGGCGATCTATCTTTCAGAACATTCACAAAGCGCGAAGTGTGCTTGAATGCTGCGATGCAACTCATGCATGTGTTGCGTTACTGCAGTTGGACTTGGAGAAAGCTTTTGATTGTGTGGCACATACTATTCTGTTCAGTATATTAGACTATGTTAATGTCGGCTCTGTTATTCGAGAGGGAGTGGCCTTGGCGTACCGTAACTGCACTACGAGATTAATTGTCAATAAGTCACTGGGGGCCCCCATCAACGTACGACGTTCGGTGCGCCAAGGTTGCCCCCTCAGCCCTCTTTTGTTCGGCATTTATATTGAAACATTGTGTTTAAGCATCCTACAAAACAATGACATTGATGGTTTTCGACTGCAGGAGTCAGAAGTCAAATTGCTGGCTTACGCAGACGACGTTGCGGTTTTTTGTGTGAATAAGCCGAGTATAAAGAGGGCAGTGGATGTGGTAAAACATTTTAGCAAAGTCACAGGGAGTAAAGTTAACTGGGGTAAGTGCTTGGGATTTTGGCACGGAGAATGGCAGCTGACCCCCGACACTTTCGCTAATGTGTCGTGGGTTACAACGCCTGCAAGGTACTTGGGTGTGCCCTTGGAATTCTACAAGGAAAGCGAGCCATACTGGCTAGAGCAGGTCAGAGAAACCCGTGAAAAAGCGGAGAAATGGAAAAGCGCTCAATTATCAATATTTGCAAGAGCCGCAGTTTGCAACCTGTTTTTAATTAGTAAGTTATGGTATGTAATGCAAGTGTTGCATTGCTCCCGTGTAAATGTGCAAAAATTGCATCGAGTTTTTGCGGTGTTTGTTTGGGCCTCGAGTTGGGAGAGGTGCAGTCGGACAAATTTGTTCCGGCAGGTGAAGCATGGAGGGCTTGGTCTGGGTCATTTGTTTGTGCGACAGATTGTCAACCGGTTTATGTTTTTTAGGGATGCCAGTGATCCATTCCTGCGCACAGTGTGTCAACAAAGACTTGGTCGAGCGTTGCCTGATTTCGTAGTTTATACGCAATGTATGCCGGGATCTCTTTTTGGATTCTTTAGGGAAATTGTTTTGAGCGTGAAATTCTTAAGCGCACGTTTTTCGAAAGAGTATTTAAGTAATGTTAACAGGAGAACATTATACAAGGATGTTTGTGAAGTGGTGTTCCCGGTGCCCTTGTACCGAGCTTTATACTATGGAGGCACAGGAAGTAATGTATTAAAACGCGTAAAGAAAATGCAAGTTGCTACGGGAGCTAAAACTTTTTTCTTTATGCTACATACCGGTACTTTGAGTGTAAAATCATTTATGGAGGAAAAGGGTATTTTCCTACCGTGGGGGGCCCAATGTCTCATCTGCAAACAGCCAGAGACAATAGATCACGTGTTTTTGCATTGCTGGGAGGGGGTATATTTGTGGGATGTTCTGCAAAGGACAATTAAAAAACAGTTGCCACTTGATTCCCATGGCATTAGGTATTTGCCATTGGATAACCACGATGATATGCCGTTAGACCAGGTTATGTTAATGTGCCTCCACAGTATATGGCGCGCACGAATGGCTGGTTATCACTGCGATCCAGATGCACGGCCAGCCCGCATGTATTTCCGTGAAAGTGTGCAGCGATGGCTCGACGTGCTTAAATTGCAACCATGTGCTCCTGAGTGGCTGTCAAAGCTGGAACCTTTGACGGTGCTCAAGGAATTTTAAACGTGACAATGCCTGCCCCTCAGTGGGTGTTAGGCAACGCTAGCTACCTTTGTGTACATATATTATTCCTTTTTTTCCTGTTGTTTTGAGTTCCAGTGCGGTGTATTTGTGTCAAAGTCAGGCAATAAAGAAAAAAAAAAAAAGGGGGTATAGCTCAGAGGTAGAGCATTCGACTGCAGATCGAGAGTTCCCCGGTTCAAACCCGGGTGCCCCCTTCGCGATTGTTTTATTCTTCTACTAGCGCTGTTTGTGTTCTTTATAGTAGCAGCGCGAGCCCTTGCCCTACGTGCTGGGGGTATAGCTCAGAGGTAGAGCATTCGACTGCAGATCGAGAGGTCCTCGGTTCAAACCCGGGTGCCCCCTTCGCGATTGTTTTATTCTTCTACTAGCGCTGTTTTTGTTCTTTATAGGAGCAGCTCGAGCCCTTGCCCTACGTGCTGGGGGTATAGCTCAGTGGTAGAGCATTCGACTGCAGATCGAGAGGTCCCCGGTTCAAACCCGGGTGCCCCCTTCGCGATTGTTTTATTCTTCAGCTAACGCTGTGTGTGTTCTTTATAGCAGCAGCTCGAGCCCTTGCCCTACGTGCTGGGGGTATAGCTCAGAGGTAGAGCATTCGACTGCAGATCGAGATGTCCGGTTCAAACCCGGGTGCCCCCTTCGCGATTGTTTTATTCTTCAGCTAACGCTGTGTGTGTTCTTTATAGCAGCAGCTCGAGCCCTTGCCCTACGTGCTGGGGGTATAGCTCAGAGGTAGAGCATTCGACTGCAGATCGAGAGGTCCCCGGTTCAAACCCGGCTGCCCCCTTCGCGATTGTTTTATTCTTCTACTAGCGCTGTTTGTGTTCTTTATAGTAGCAGCTCGAGCCCTTGCCCTACGTGCTGGGGGTATAGCTCAGAGGTAGAGCATTCGACTGCAGATCGAGAGGTCCCCGGTTCAAACCCGGGTGCCCCCTTTGCGATTGTTTTATTCTTCTACTAGCGCTGTTTTTGTTCTTTATAGGAGCAGCTCGAGCGCTTGCCCTACGTGCTGGGGGTATAGCTCAGTGGTAGAGCATTCGACTGCAGATCGAGAGGTCCCCGGTTCAAACCCGGGTGCCCCCTTCGCGATTGTTTTATTCTTCAGCTAACGCTGTTTGTGTTCTTTATAGTAGCAGCTCGAGCCCTTGCCCTACGTGCTGGGGGTATAGCTCAGTGGGATTCTACTTCCGGCCGCCGAGGCGAACGGACGTGCCATCATGTGCTCCGACGGAGCGGTAACAGCGGCCCAGCTGGGTCGCGGAAACAGGATTGCGGACTTACCGGACCAGGATTATCAAGTCATTTTGCCTCAACTGCCATCAGGTCGGAATGTTTTAAATACTGTTTTTCTGCCTGCCGATGTGAGATGTCGGCCGTATCGCGTGGAAGACTTCCGCGATGCGTTGGATAGTCTGGATATGCTCCCTGAGGTGATTGCCTTGGGGGCGTACCAGATGAATCACGTCTGGGCGCTTACATTCAAGAGCGGAGACGGGATGAAGAAAATGTTGGCCCTGCGTGATTTCAAGGTGAAGGAACGACGATGCGTCATCATCGACCCAATGAACCAGGACTTGAGGCTAAAGTTGCACTGGCTTGTCTACGGTGTCCATGACGACGACGTGCGATCTGCCCTGGCACCTTTTGGGAAGGTAACGGACATTTCGAAAGAAAAGTGGCGTGTCAGTGGCGTTGCGGACAAAGCATCAACGACAAGAGTAATTGGGCTCAAGCTGAAATCCGGTGTTTCGGTGGATGACCTCCCGCACCAGCTCCGCGTAGCAGGCGAGTTGGCTCTGGTTGTAGTGCCGGGCAGAGCTCCGCTTTGTCTCCGGTGCCGGACTGCGGGGCAGATTAGACGCGAGTGTCGTGTTCCTCGTTGCACCCGATGCAGGCGCTTTGGTCATCGGGAGGACATGTGCGTTAAAACTTACGCGAGTGTTACTGGACCACTGCAACAAGAGGACGCTTCAGACCTCATTATGGATGAAGCCGACGCCGAGGAAGCAGCGAAAGGGAGGCTAGAAGTGTCCACGCGATGCCCTAACGCGTCTTCCGAAAATTCTGAAGGCTCCACGCAGGCCGCAAGCCGCGACACGAAAAGCCAGTCACTTGCTACACAAGTAAAGACGCCTTCGGAGGCTGCTGAGAAGTCCTCCGAGAGCACCTTGTCGGAGGGCCAGCCAGACGAACACACCCAGGACGGCATGCAGTCACCTGAAGTTACGAAGGCTGCGTCTAGTAGTGACCGAAGAGCAGCGTCAGCCGCAGGCAATGGAAGTCAGCGGGAGCCGATGGAATTAACTGTGAACTCAAAAAGAACGCACGGGGACAGCGTGGGAGCAGGAGACGGCCTTGACTACACTAACAACGAGGGACCGCCCCCCAAAGCCGTCATGCCACGGCGACCTAGCTTCAGACCGAAGCCAAACATCTCCCTCGACCGGAATACGGTCGGGACACCGCCCTCGTAGCAAAGAGCGATTGTGAAGTTTGTGCACAAGGAACTGGACAAACCCTTCAAGGTGCTTCGACCGAGAAGCAAGGCCTCTTCGCAGTGGCTACGGGCTCAACCAAAAAAGCAAGTGCACATGCTCAACTGCTTCCCAGACTGCCGTGGTAAGCGCTGTGCGGTCCTTTTGTTTTGCAATTAAATGGCAGTAAACCTCCAGTCTGCGTTACGTATAGCCACCTTAAACGTTCGCGGAATGACAGCGAGGCGGCGGCAATATCAAGTTAGTCGGCTATTTCTTGAAAACGAATTGGACTTAGTCGCTATACAAGAAACGAAGGTAGAAAGTGAAGAACAAACGGACCGCATGGTGCAACCATTCAGAGATAGGTACAATGTATGTGTGTGTCATGCTGTTGGCAATTCGGCAGGATGTGTTATTTTTATTCGCAACAGTCTGGGCATTGTCGAGGAGGCAGTCACAGTGTGCCCTTCTGGACGCCTGATTGTTGTTGACTTTTCCTTCTCTAATTTGAAATGGCGTATGATATGCGTCTATGCACCTAATAAGGAAGGGGAGCGTAGGTTGTTCTTCGAGCAGCTCGAACAGCATTTGAAGGGTGAAAGATGTGTTGTTATGGTGGGTGACTTCAATTGTGTATGTATGCCTGAAGATCGCGTAAAACTTCAGCCTGTGAAGGACCCCAGCGCACACTTATTAAGGACGTTAACCACAGAGTATCATCTAGAAGACGTTGGTTGGCTTCTGTCACCTAATGGACAATGCCAGTACACCCATTTCCAAAGAGAAAGCCATGCGAGGCTAGATCGTGCATACATTTCCCTAGAACTCGCGCCTCTGTGCCGAAGTTATGAAGTTAAGCACGTGTCTTTTACAGATCACAGCCTAGTAGTTTTTTGCATAGGAGCAAAGGAAAATAAATCTAAATTTAACTGGGAGCTTTGGAAATTTAATTTTAAACTTTTGGATGATGAGAGCTATGTGAACGAAGTAAAGGAAATGTTCAACGCACTGTTTGCGACGAAATCAGGGGACTGGATGAGTGAGTGGGAAAGTTTTAAGAACAATATAAAAATGAAAGCAATAGAAAGAGCAACCATTTTACGACATGTCAGTAAAGAGAACGAGCAAGATCTGCACCGTCAACTCAACTTGTTGCTGAACCTAGATAGCGGGACGCCTGGATTGTGGTCGAAGCAGATTAAAGAAGTTAAGAAAAAACTTGAGCTTATCGATGAAGAAAGATATAGGGGAGCTATTGTGCGAGCACGAGCAGAGCGATTATGGGTTGGCGAGACACCGAACAAGCGCTCACTCGGTGACGAGAAAAGATACGCGGAAAAAAACAAAATTAAAAAGATACTTCACCATAACGAAGTTGCAACAGAATGCGAGGTTATCAAAGAAGTGTTTGCAGAGTACTATAGTGAGCTACTTGGGCGGGCTAAGCAAAGGAAAGAACAATTCGAAAGTCAGTTTTTGCAGACCATGCCCAGGCTTGAGGATGAAGTTAAAGCCAGGCTTGAGCAACCAATCAGTGTACTTGAAATTGAGCAGGCTATAGAAGAAATAAGCGCTGGAAAATCACCCGGTCCTGACGGATTAGGGGCTGCTTTTTACAAGAAATTCAAATCAGAAGCCAGCAGGGCATTGTACTGCGTAATAAAGGAAGCATACCATGTTAAACAAATGCCGCCATCTTTCAAAGCTTCACATATTGTCTTAATTCCTAAATCAGATGACGCAGTCAAATTTCTATCGGTGGAGTCCTATCGGCCTATAAGCCTCACAAATGTGGATTATAAATTGTTTATGAAAGTGTTGGCAAGGAGGGTGCAAGGTGTCATTAAACAGTTGGTAGGTCCACACCAAACGTGGGGCATTAAGGGCCGCACTATCTGTACGAATGTACACACAGCAAGATGCGTTTTAGAGTGTTGCGATGCAGACGGAAGACATGTAGCAATGATGCAGCTTGACTTGTCAAAAGCATTTGACAACGTTTCACATGACGTCCTTTTCACCATTTTAGAGCATGTAAATATCGGAAGTGTTATCGTAGATGGAGTCAAAATGGCATACGCTGGGTGCTCTACCCGTATTATTGTAAATAAAAGTCTTACTGACGCAATAGCCGTGCGATCGTCAGTGAGGCAAGGATGTCCATTGTCCCCTCTTCTATTTGCCTTGTATCTAGAGCCCTTTTGTTTAAGCCTGATTAATAATGAAAGAATCCGTGGATTCAAGCTACAAGCATCTGAAGTGAAAGTACTTGCGTACGCGGATGATATTGCCATTTTCTGTGTGAACCGACAAAGCGTAAGTGAGGCAGTCGAGGTTGCTGGCGGCTTTTGCACCGCAACTGGCTGTGAGATTAACTGGGAAAAATCGGCTGGCTTTTGGCATGGTAACTGGTACGAAAGACCGGAAACGTTTGCAAACATGCGATGGACATCGTTGCCTACGAAGTATCTGGGTATGCCACTTGATAGCTATCAAGATAGCGAACAGTACTGGCGTCAAGAGACAGAAAGGGTCAGGGAAAAGGCGCAAGGCTGGCAAGGCCGTAATTTGTCCATGTTTGCCCGCGCGACTGTCTGCAATCTTTTTTTGATATCCAAGGTGTGGTTCGTACTCCAATTTTTGTTCATGAAACGCACAAATCTGCAAAAAATTCACAGAGTGTTCGCGGTTTTCATTTGGGGGGCAAGTTGGGAACGTACTAGTAGGACGAATTTGTTTCATTCTGTTTGTAATGGTGGATTAGGCCTGTCTCACCTGTTTTTAAGACAAATTGTGTCGCGATTTATTTTTCTGCGGGACCAGAAAGACTACTTTTTGCGCACAGTAATGCAAGTGCACTTAGGCAATGCCTTACCTGAATTTATTGTTTCATCATGCAATGACGGTGGACGCGCAGTAACTGGGTTTTGGCGAGAAGTTGTACTTGCAGTACAAATCTTAAAGGCTCGATTTTCCCTTGAGTACTTAAGTTCAGTGCAAAGGAAAAAACTGTACAGAGACCTACTGGATACAATGTTGCCAACACCCAGGTACCGAACAATATACTGTGGAGGCCCAGGAAATGATGTTTTAAAGAGAGTTAAAAAGATGAATATTAAGCCCAGCATTAAAACCTTCTTCTTTAAACTTCATACAGGCACGCTCCCAGTTAAGACTTGGTTAGAGGAAAAGGGAATATTCGTTCCATGGACAACTAACTGTATATTATGCAAGAAACCAGAAACAATAGATCATGTATTTATTGATTGCTGGGATCCAGTCTTCTACTGGGACATCTTGCAAAGGACTCTAAAGAAAGACCTACCAATAACACCGTACGGAATCCGTTTTCTACCAATTGAAAACGATGGAGACATTCCTTATGATCTAATCATGGTTCTGGGGCTCCACAGCATATGGCGAACAAGGATGGCTGTTAGGCACGCCGATGTAAACGTCCGTCCAGTCAGGGAGAATTTCATTGAAAGCATTTTGTACTTACGAGATGTTTACCGTACATTGCCAGAACCTCCAGACTGGATTGGCGTCCTAGATGAACTTGTTCATTTTAAGAAGTTTTAAGCATTCAGGCTGACCACGGCATGGTCACCGTGTTTTATCTATATATATTTGCAGTGTATTTGTCAAAGCAGGCAATAATAATAAAAAAAAAAAAAAAAAAAAAGGGGTATAGCTCAGTGGTAGAGCATTCGACTGCAGATCGAGAGGTCCCCGGTTCAAACCCGGGTGCCCCCTTCGCGATTGTTTTATTCTTCAGCTAACGCTGTTTGTGTTCTTTATAGTAGCAGCTCGAGCCCTTGCCCTACGTGCTGGGGGTATAGCTCAGTGGTAGAGCATTCGACTGCAGATCGAGAGGTCCCCGGTTCAAACCCGGGTGCCCCCTTCGCGATTGTTTTGTTCTTCTACTAGCGCTGTTTTTGTTCTTTATAGGAGCAGCTCGAGCCCTTGCCCTACGTGCTGGGGGTATAGCTCAGAGGTAGATCATTCGACTGCAGATCGAGAGGTCCCCGGTTCAAATCCGGGTGCCCCCTTCGCGATTGTTTTATTCTTCTACTAGCGCTGTTTGTGTTCTTTATAGTAGCAGCTCGAGCCCTTGCCCTACGTGCTGGGGGTATAGCTCAGAGGTAGATCATTCGACTGCAGATCGAGAGGTCCCCGGCTCAAACCCGGGTGCCCCCTTCGCGATTGTTTTATTCTTCTACTAGCGCTGTTTTTGTTCTTTATAGGAGCAGCTCGAGCCCTTGCCCTACGTGCTGGGGGTATAGCTCAGAGGTAGATCATTCGACTGCAGATCGAGAGGTCCCCGGTTCAAACCCGGGTGCCCCCTTCGCGATTGTTTTATTCTTCTACTAGCGCTGTTTTTGTTCTTTATAGGAGCAGCTCGAGCCCTTCCTACCGTTGCTGGGTGTATAGCTCAACGGCAGTAGCGAGATCAAGGTGAGAGAAGCTTTGGGCGGATGAAATGCCAACCAAATGCGCTCTTTCAGATGAAAAGATATACGCATGTCAGAAAGAAATCCGCCAGCTAGCTTTAAGTGACAACATTACGTCGGACAGAAATGAAATTAAGCAAGGCATTGCCGAGCACTTGAAAGAAATTGTAAGTCATTCACGAGACCTTAAAGATGAGTTTTAAAAAGAATTCCTCCCACTGATGCCAAAGCTTGACGAAGAAGTGAAGACTGAGCTAGAACAATCAATTACACGAAGTGAGATAGAATGTGCAATAAATGACCTAGCTTCCGGGAAAGCACCTCGGCCTGATAACTTAGGGGCCATTTTCTATAAAACGTTCTGCTCTGAGCTAGCCCAATTTCTTTATCATGTCATTAACTAAGCGTATGACCGTAAAAGACTGCCTTTGTCCTTCACAACTTCACATATTGTGCTAATCCCAAAGAGCGATAATGCTCAGAAACGTTTGTTGCCAGGGTCATATGGTCCAAAAACTCCTTGCTAATCTCGATTATAAAATATTCACCAAAGTTCTTTCAAGGCAACTTCAAGGCGTTATTAAAAAGTTGGTTGGGCCATACCAGACTTGTGGCATTAGAGGCCGCAGTATCACGACAAATGTTCACGTGGCTCGAAGCGTGCTCGAGTGTTGTGACGCGCTTGGCGGTCACGTCGCGATGATACAGCTTGACCTTGCATAAGCAATTTCTCTGTATACTTGAGCACACGAACGTGGGCAGTGTCATTGTCAAGATGGCTTACAAAAGATGCACAACGCGAATTATTGTTAACGGCGAGCTCACTTATAGCTTGTGCGTGCTGTCGTCGGTGAGACAGGGATGCCCGCAATCACCACTGCTGTTTGCCGCTTATCTTGAACCACTCTGTTTGGCCATTGAACATAATGCGTGCATTACAGGATATAGGCTGCAGGAAGCAGAAGTTAAAATTCTGGCGTATGCCGATGACATCGCGGTGTTTTGCGCAGACAAAGCGAGTATTACAGAGACAACTAATGTGGTCGAAATTTTTGTGATACGACCGGAGCCCAAATAAACTGGGATAAGAATCACGGCTTCTGGCACGGCGATTGGGTAGACACACCAGAAACGTTTTGTCGGCTGACCTTGTCAACCTTACCAACACAGTACCTAGGGATGCCCCTCGGAAATTACCACGAGCCTGAACCGTACTGGGCATAGCAGGCATTGAGAGCAAAGGAAAAGGCTGACGGGTGGCAGGGCAAGCAACTTTCCCTGTTTTCAAGAGCCACTGTCTGCAACCCTTTTCTGGTATCAAAACTATGGTACGTCATGAATGTGTTGTGTGCTGCAAGGGTGAGCATTCAAAAGATACATCAGGTTTTTGCTATTTTTATCTGGGCCTCGACTTGGGGGGGGGGGGGGGGGGACGGTCCAGTCGAACTAATTTGTTTTTGCCTGTCAAGAAAGGTGGCGTTGGCTTAGCTCACTTGTTTTTGCGACAAATCGTGTCGCGCTTTGTTTTTTTACGTGATCAAAATGGTACCTTTCTCCTCACAGTTATGCAAATAAGGCTGGACAAATTTCTCCCTGGATATGTCGTTTCGACTGTTCATAATATGTGCGGAGATGTGAGTGGGTACCTGCGTGAAGTAGTTTTGTCGTACACGCCTTTGAATGTACGTTTTTTCCAGCAGTACCTGTCCGCTGTTACAAGGAAAAAACTCGATAGGGACCTTGTAGACACCACGTTACCTGTACCTTTGTACCGTTCCACACATTGCGGAGGCCCCGGACACGGCCACAGCGCCTATATTCACAGGTTGACACAATAAATTCTGGCAGTGCTGTCGTCAAGCGGGTTTGCATCACTGTGCGCAGAAATGGGTCCCTCTGATCTCTCAAGAAAAGAAAGCGAGATACAATTTTTTTAACAAAAAGGTGGCAGAGGCCTAAACCGCCGTTGCGGACAGAATGAAACAATTTTGTGCGGCTGGTCCTTTCCCACTTTCCGCCCCAGATGAACACTGGAAAGACTCGGTGAACATTCTATAGATTGGTTCGCTTCATGAACAAAAACTGTAAAACATACCACAATTTAGCTACCATAAAGAGTTTGCATACCGTTGCATGAGCAAACATCGACAGATTGTGACCTTGCCATCCTTGCATTTTTACCTTGGCTCGGTCCGTTTCCTCATTCCAGTACACTTCAGTTTCCTTTCTAGGGGCACGCCAAGGTACTTTAGTGGCAGGGCTGTCTATCGCATGTTCGCAAATAGTTGAGGTGTTTCATTCCAATTCCCATGCCAAAATCTAGCAGACTTATCCTAGTTGATTTGACAACCCGTTTTCTTACAAAATTCTCCCGCTACTCGCACCACTTCGTTTATGCTTTCTTTATTTTCACAAAATACTGCGACATCATCCGCGTAAGCTAAAACTTTCACCTCGGTTTTTCCCAGTGTGAATCCTCGGATCCTTTCATTATTGACTAAGCTTAAGCAGAAAGGCTCGAAGTACAACGCGAAAAGCAAGGGCGACAACGGACAGCCCTGCCTGACAGATGATCGCACAGCCACAGCTTCAGTAAGGTGTTTGTTAATGTTATGCCGGGTCTTGCACCTTGAGTAGGCCATTTTAACTCCATCAAATATAACAGTGCCTACGTTAACATATTCTAATATGGTGAATAGGACCTCGTGGGAAACGTTGTCAAACGCTTTCGCAAGGTCTAACTGCCACATTGCAACATGGCTCCCGAAGGTATCACAACATTCCAAAACGCTTCTAGTAATGTGAACATTGTAGCAGATCGTGCGCCCTTTAATTCCACATGGTTGATGGGGTCCTACCAGTTGCTTTATTACACTTTATAACCTCCTTGCCAATACTTTCATGAAAAGTTTCTAGTCAACGTTGGTGAGGCTTATAGGTCGGTAAGACCCCACCGACAGTAATTTAACAGGGTCCTCATTTTTCGGTATTAGCACAACATGAGCAATTCGAAAAGAGGGTGGCAACTCATTCATTTCACATGCTTCTATCAAAACTCGATGTAAAGCCTCGCTGATGTCTCCTTTGAATTCCTTATCAAATGAAGCGACTAGTCCATCGGGTCCAGGAGACTTTCCCGCACTCAGCTAATAGATTGCTTTTCAGCTTCTAGCACACTAATTGGGGCTGCAAGTCTAACTTTTACATCTTCGTCTAATTTAGGCATATGCTGCAAGAAATGAGGACTAAAACCGTTTCCTTTTAAAACAGACGCTTGGGCAAGTTGGTAATCCATTCAGGGTAAACAGCGCAAAAAAGACGAGGACGAACGAAGTACACAAACGAGCGCTTTTCTTTTATTTTCTTGAGCGCCAGTAGATCACGATAGCGCTCCACAAATGCTCTATCTCAGCCTGGTCTGACGTAACTGCATTATTGTACAGTATTTGGCCGATGGTGCTTTTTTCTGCGTAGCAATTTTCGTCACTTAGCGCCCCTTTGTTCGGCGTTTCGCCCATCCATAATTGTTCTGCTCGCGCACGTAATATAGCTCCCCTGTATCTGTCTGCGTCGATACGTTCCAGCCTACTCTTGACGTCCCTTATCTGTTTCGTAAGCATGCCAGGCTGCACTTTCTATGCTTAGCAATAGATCGAGTTCACGTTGAAGCTCTTTTTCATTCTCTTTTTTCATTCGATGCAACACAGACACCCTTTCTAGTGCCTTAATTTTAGCCTCAGCCTTGAAATTTTCCCAACCCTCTGCCCAGTTTCCAGAGCTAGTATCCAGGAGTTTCTTTAACAATTCATTTACTGTGTTGACATAAGTACTGTCATCTAGCAGTTTAACATTGAGCTTCCAAAGTTCCCAGTAAAATTTGTTGTTTTTTTTTTTTCGCTCCAATGTTGAACATTACTAAACTGTGATCGGTAAAAGATACATATTTTACCTCATAATTTTTGCATAGGGGTACAAGCTCCAAGCTGACGTACGCGCGATCAAGCCTTGCATGACTTCCACGTTGGAAGTGAGTGTACTGCACTTGTTTGCCAGATGTTAAAATGCACCCGACATCTTCTAAGTTATATTCTGAAACCAGCCTGCTCAATACATATGCACTCTGGTCAGTTACAGCTTGCCTCCTAGCGCGATCTTCAGACATGCACACACAATTGATGTCACCAGGTACAATTAACATTTGTTCACATTTAAAGTACCACCTCTAGCTGTTCAAAAAATATCCTTCGGTCACTTTCCTTGTTCGGCGCGTATACACAAACTACTCACCACTTCAGGTTAGAAAAGGAAAACTCAACTACAACCAATCGTCCAGATGCACACACTGTGACTGTCTCTTCAACTATGCTCAAGTTATTTCGTAATAACACAGCACATCCTGCCGAGGTACCAACTGCATGGCATACACAAACATTGTACTGAGATCTAAATGACTGCACCATGCGGCCCGTTTGCTCTTGGTTCTCTACCTTTGTTGCTTGTATAGCAACCACATCTATATCATTTTCAAGTAGAAGCCGGCTGACTTCGTACTGTCGCCGTCTGGCTGCCAAGCCCCTGACTTTTAAGGTCGCTACACGTAGCGCCGACTGAAAGTTTGACGCCATTTCAAAGCAAAACAAACGGACCACACGGTGCTTACCTCAGCAGGTTGAAACTTTGGTTTCCAGGCGCCCGTGGAGCAAGTGACGCCTATGAAGTCACCGCGTCTCTGGTACAAAGCCATTTTTGGTTGTTGGCAGTTCCTTTTCGTCCCCTCAGTCTGCTGGCCCCCGTTACTACGGAGGCTGTTCTTCGGCCGTTTTTGGCCGGCGGAAACATTGGGCTTTGGTTTAAAGGTATTACGGCGAGGCATCGCAGTCTTCTCTGGCGGCTCCTCGCTAACCGTCCCATTCAGGCTGTCTTCTGTCCCTGCGCTCTCGCCGTGCCTCCTCTTCCCTGCTGCGTTCCCAACTACTTACATTAGTTCCGACTGACTCTCATCGTTTGCCGCTGCTGCGACGCTGTCGTCCTTCCCTTGAGCAGTTGATGCGCTCGCCTTGTCGACGCCGTCTTGCTTTCGTCCTTCCTCTCATCTATCTTCAGAGTTGGTCTCAGCTGCCTTTTCAGGCGCAGTCTGCTGAGAATCCGATAATTAGCCGGACTTTTCTCCCGTCCCATTGATTACTTCCTCGACATCAGCTTCGTCGATGATGTGTTCCGAAGATTCTTCCGAACCTCCCGGCCAAGCTATGCTTGCGTAGGTCTTGACGCAAGCCTCTTCGTCGTGACCAAAACGTCTACACTTGGTACAACGAGGCACACGACACTCGCGCCGGATGTGACCCGTAGATCGGCAGCGAGGGCATAGCGGTGCTCTACCAGGTACGACTAGCAGGGCCATTTCACCGGCAATGCGCAGTTGGTGTGGCAGACCTTCGACAGACACCCCTGGCTTCAGCTTGAGTCCAATAAGCCTCTTCGTCGTGTTCTTGTCGGTAACTCTATGCACCCGCCACATTTCCTTTGAAATGTCGGTCACTTTTCCGTAGGGCACTAAAGCCGCACGGATGGCTTCGTCGGGCATGCTGTACAGCACCCAATGCATCTTTAGCCTGATGTCTTGGTTTGACGGGTCAGTTATCATGCACCGGCTTCCTTTTACAGTCAGCTCTTGTATTGCTAACATTCTTTGTATTTATGTTCCATCCTTGAAGGTAAGCGCCCATACATGATTCATCTGATACGCCCCCAAGGCGATAACCTCGGGGAGCAGAGGAGCGAGCGCATCTCGAAAGTATTCAACGTGGTACGGCCGACTTTTTACATCGGCATGCAAGAAAATAATGTTCAAAACAGTACGACCTGATGGCAGCTGCGGCAAACCCACTTGGTAGTCCTGGTCCGTAGAATCCAAAAAAACCTGTTTCCGCGGCCCTGCTAGGCCGCTGACACCGCTCCGTTGGAGCCCATAAAAACACGTCCTCTCGACTTGGCGGCCGGAAGTAGAATCCTCTGAGCTATACCCCCCGCACAGAGAGCAAGGGCTCGAGCTTCTCCTATAAAAACTAAAACAGAGCTAGCAGAAGAAAGAAACAATCGCGAAGGGGGCACCCGGGTTTGAACCGGGGACCTCTCCATCTGCAGTCGAATGCTCTACCACTGAGCTATACCCCCAGCAAACTGAACAAGGGCTCGAGCTGCTCCTACAAAGAACAAAAACAGCGCTAGCAGAATACAACAATCGCGAAGGGGGCACCCGGGTTTGAACCGGGGACTTCTCGATCTGCAGTCGAATGCTCTGCCACTGAGCTATATCCCTTTTTTTTCTTTATTGCCGTGAAACACAAAACAAAAATACACATGACAAAACACGTCAAATACACTTGAGCTAATGCGTACGTGGCTAAAATCTTTTCAAGTGCACTAACTCATCAAACAGACAATGCCATTGTAGTGGATACTGCTGCATGCTGAACGTTTCGCGTATATACACCGCAATTTCAATGAAGTTTTCACGTGCAGATCGTGTATCTATATCTGCATGACGCACCTGCATTCGTGTTTTCCACGAACTATGGAGGCCAAGGAGCATAATTAAATCCTAACGTGCATCATCGTTCTGCACTGGTAGGAATCTGATATCGTACGGAGTTAAGGGAAGTTGCTTATTAATTGTCCTTTGGAGGACGTCCCATAGAAAGACAGCATCCAAAACTAAGAAAACGTGTTCAATTGTTTCCTTTTTTTTGCACAACAGGCAATTTGTTGTCCATGGGACGAAGACACCTTTATCATTCAGCCAGGGTTTAACAGGGAGCGTATTAGAGTGAAGTTTGAAAAGGAAAGTTTTACCAGATGGCCTCACGGGCATCTTCCTAACTGTTTTCAAAACGTCCTGCCCTGGGCCTCCACAGTGTAATGCCCGGTAAAAAGGCACAGGCAGCATCACGTCAATCAGACCTTTATACAGTTTTTTTCTGGGAACATTGTAAAGGTAATCAAAAGAAAACCGCACTTCCAGCAACTTGCACGAAAAAACAACCTCGCGCAGGTAGCCAGTCACAGTACCAGGCATGTTTTCACATGACACAATCCATCCAGGTAGCAGCCTCTGCAATCGCACTTGCATCACCGTTCTTAGAAAGGTATCTTTTTCATCACGGAGGAATATAAATCGCGAAACCACCTGACGCAAGAACAAATGTGCAAGGCCAAGCCCGCCCCTTTTAAAAGAAATAAACAAATTCGTCCGGGCAGTTTTTTTCCCATGTGGGTGGCCAAATAAAAAAAACAGCAAAAAGCGGTGCATTTTCTGAATTGAGGTTCGTGAGATACACAACACACTTATGAGGTACCACAGCCTCGAAATAAGAGAAACATTGCAAATAGAAGCGCGCGAAAACATTGACAGTGGCCTTCCTTGCCACGCATCCGCTTTTTCTTTCGCTCTCGACGTTTCTTCAATCCAGTGCACGTTGGGATCGTTGGGATCTTGATAACATTCTAAAGGCATGCCTAGATATCGCGTTGGGAGAGCAGACCATCGCAGCTTACAGAAGAAATCAAGTGCCACGTCCCAATCACCGTGCGAAAATCCAGAGCTTTTCTCCCAATTGATCTTACATCCGGTTTGATCACAAAATGTTTGGACGACGCCCGTGACTTCACAGATGCTCTTTCTGGTTGCACAAAACACTGCTATGTCATCAGAGTATGCTAGCATTTTCACGTGTGCTGATTGCAGCTTGAACCCTAAAATGCGATCGCTATCAATGATGGCCAAGCAAAGTGGCTCTAAAAACAGTGCAAAAAGCAGGGGTGAGAGCGGGCAGCCCTTCCTTACCGATGAACGTACTGGGATGCTGTCAGTCAGTTCACCATTCACTATAATACGGGTCGTGCAGTTCGCATAAGCCATTTTAACACCCTCCACTATGACTTCACCTAGGTTAGAAGGCTCCAAAATGGCAAAAAGAATTTCGTGAGAAAAACGGTCAAAGGCTTTCGCCAAATCTAACTGCATCACGGCTATCTAACCCCCGAGTGCATCAACACATTCTAGTACGGTTCTTGGGACATGTATATTCGTGGCAATGGATCGACCCTTGATGCCACACGTTTGATGAGACCCAACCAATTTCTTTATTACGCTTTGCAGCCGTTTTGCTAAAACCTTCATGTACACCTTGTAGTCAACATTGGTGAGTCTAATCGGTCGATATGACCCCAAAACAGTCGTTTCGCCGGATCATCTATCTTGGGTAGTAGAACAATGTGCGAAGTAGAGAAAGACAATGGAACAGTATTACGTTCATGAGCTTCAGTGATTACACAGAGCATAAACTGAGCCGCATACTGCTGGAAAGCTTTAATGAAGGCAGCGCTTAGCCCATCCGGCCCAGGGCCCTTCCCAGGTGTCAGGTCATCTATTGCAGATTCTATCTCCTGCAACGTTATCGGTGTTTCTAGGCGCGCTTTACTTTCGTCATCCAGTGCAGGCATCAGTCTTAGAAAATTTGTTTGAAAGCCGCTTACCGTCTGAAGCTTAGCGCTAAGCAGTTCTTCGAAGTGCTCTGCTACCGCACGCTGAATATCTTTAGCATCTTCAGTGATATGGACGGCATACCTTATCCTCCTTATTTCTTTCTGGCAGGCGTATCTTTTCTTGCCTGCTAGCGCTCGTTTTGTTGGCAGTTCTCCTGCCCAAAGTTTTTCAGCCCTCGCACGTTTGACAGCCGCTGTGTATCTTTTGCTGTCGATTGTTTCCAGCTCACTTTTAACCTCTCGTATTTTACTGGCGAAATGCCCTGGCACAGAACTTTCCATGCTAAAAAAAAACTGGAGTTGTTCATTCAGTCCTTTTTCTTTTTCTTTCTCTTTATGCTGCACCTTAGTGCTCTTTTCTATCGATTTCAATTTGACCCACTCTTTGAAGCTGTCCCATTCCGCTGCACAACTTACTGGTCGCATAGCAAGACGATTTTCAAACTCGGTCTTAACTTCCGTAAGGAACTCTTCATCGGCGAGAAGCTTGGAATTCAGTTTCCATAGGTGCCAGTTAAAGCGCGATATCTTTCCTTTCCTACCAAACACTGCACTCACGAGACAATGATCACTGAAAGACACAGGTTTGACCGCATATGCAGTACATAGGGAAACAAGATGAACCGAGGCATACACCCTGTCCAATCTAGTATGGCTATCTCGCTGAAAGTGCGTGAACTCTGGCTGGTTTCCAGTGGAGAACACACTACGGACATCCTCAAGGCCATACTCATGCACAAGTGCATTCAACAGCTCGGAGCTTCTGTCTCTTCGAGGTTTACACTTCGCCGCTCGGTCCACAGCTGCGCACACACAGTTGTAGTCACCAAGTACAAGCAAGATTTTGTCGGTCTTCAACCACAATTCAATAGACTAAAAAAAAAAACGATTCACGTTCGCATTTTGAATTGGGAGCATACACACACACAACACGCCACCATAAATTACAGTAGGTAAAATCAGTAACCAAAAGCCGACCACTTGGACAGGCAGAAACGGATTTTACGCTTACTGCCAGCGCGTTACGTATAAATAAAAGGCATTCATCCGATACACCAACAGAATGGCATACACACACATAAACGTTTGTTTGAAAAGAAGCCACCATACGGTCAGTGCTTTCTTGGCTCTCAATCTTTGACTCTTGCACAGCTGCTATATCTATATCATTATCCAAAAGGAGGCGACTGAGCTGGCATTGTCGCCTTCTCGCTCCCAGCCCTCTGACATTCAAAGTAGCTACGTGTAACGGCGAATTAAGCTTCAGAGTCATGTATTAGAAAGATGCGCCCGTACCCGCATGCTGCCTACCTTCATGGTTGCGTGGCCTCCGCTTCTGAAGAACAGCGGCGTATGTGTGCATGTAATGTCCTCCGAGCAGAACGTCGGGCTGCATCCAAACGAAGAACAAGCACCGTCTTTCATTTTTTTTCACACACGCCCCGCTTGGTTGCAGAAGGTTCCTGACGCTGGTCGGTAGGCAGCGGACCCACAAATCGTTCAGGACACCACAAAAACTACAGAGGCGGTTTCCCCGCCTGCCGCGTGTCGGCCGAGAAGTTCGGCTTCGGTCTTAACGTGGCTCTTCGGATGCCAGAAGTTTTCGGCGCTGGCTCACCACAAACACCGCCTGGCAGCTGAGTCTCTTCGACGCTTTCCTCATGCGGACGTTTCGCGGCAATTAAGACTGCTGTCTCCGGCCCAACCTCCATGGCATCAGTACAGGAAGGCTCAGTACTGAGATGGTCCTCAGCGTCAGAAAATTGCATTACGTCTTCTGACGCTTCCTTTGACGCGCTTTCATGGTCCTGGGATGGAACGTTCAAGACATGCCGAGTTTCATTCTTTTCATTTGAGACCGTTACCTTATTCTTTGTTAAAACCGTCATGGAAGGCGCGTCCTGTTTTGTTGACTGACCTCTAATGTCAGCAGCCTCCTCCGCATCCGCCTCGTCCATAATTAACTCGAACGAGTCTTCGATGGTCCCAGGTCCGGCAATGCTAGCGTAGGTTCGACCACACTGGCTGTCTTCATGCCCGAACCACCGACAGGTTCCGCAGCGAGGAACCCGGCACTCTTTGCGCATGTGACCAGTACTCCGGCAGCGTAGGCACAACGCGGGTCTGCCTGGCAAAATGACGAGCGCGAACTCCCCGCTAACATTCAACTGATGCGGCAGGTCGTCGAGCTTCATGCCAGCTTTCAGCTTCAGCGTGACGAGTCTAGTTGTAGAGCCCTTTTCTAGCATACCTTTAACACGCCAGCGCTCCCGGGAAACTTCCGACACCTTTCCGTACGGCGCAAATGCAGCACGAACATCTTCGTCTGGCACGTTGTGTAGTAGCCAGTGAAGTTTGAGTCGCACGTCCTGGTTCGCCGGGTCAATCATCAAGCAGCGACCGTTTTTCACAGACAGCTCACCTACACTTACAATCTTGTTGACGGCTTCAGTATCCTTGAGAGTGACGGCCCAGACATGGCTCATCCGATACGTCCCCATAGCGATAACATCGGGGATTAGCGAGTGTTGTGCTAAAGCATCCCGGAAAACTTCCACCCGGTACGGGCGGGCCCTGATATCGGCGTGCAAAAACGCGGTATTCAAAATAAACCGATCTGTTGGCAGTGCAGGCAAAACGACCTGGTAAGTATTGTCCTCTTCAGCAGTCCTGTTACCGCGGCCTGACATGGCTGCTGAAGCCGGTCCTGAGGAGGAGCCCTGCATCCTGCGTCCGTTCACTGGCGTGGCCGGAAGCAGAAATCCACTGAGCTATACCTCCAGCACAGAGAGCAAGGGCTCGAGCTGCTCCTATAAAGAACAAAAACAGCGCTAGCAGAAGAATAGAACAATCACGAAGGGGCGCCCGGGTTTGAACCGGGGACCTCTCGATCTGCAGTCGAATGCTCTACCACTGAGGTATACCCCCAGTCTTTTTTTTGTTGTTGCCTGCTTTGTCAAATACACTGCAAATATGACAGATAAAACGCGGTGACCATGCCGTGGTCAGCGTGAATGCTTAAAAACGTCTTAAAATGAACAAGTTCATCTAGGACCCCAATCCAGTCGGGAGGTTCTGGCAATGTACGGTAAATATCTCTTATGTACAGTGGTTTTCAAAAATACACGGCCCACGGCTTCAGTCCGCGGAGCGACTGGCGGGCAGCACCGCGGCGCTGCTGTCTCTGCCCGGCGCTCGGTGCGAGGGTGCCCATGTGACGACAGCTTTCTCCCTCCCTCGCGCGCTGTAAAGTAACACGCCTTCGGAACTCTATGTGCGGCACTCGTCCGTTTCGCCTTTCTTCCTATATGGTTCTGTCGCTGCCGCTCGCTACAAATGAGGGCGTCTGGACTCTGGATATTTACATCAGCGGTCTCGGCGCGGGTTTGCAAATACTGGCGCCCTGGTACCTTTCTCCAACATACGTTCATCGCCGTACGTGCATCGAGACGCAAAAAACGAGTGTCGTGCCTCTCTCTCGCCGCGCTGTTATCGGGCCTATGTCCACGGAGCGTTCAAATGCCGCGCTCTGCAGTGGCGAGACCTTGCTACTCAGTCTGCTTCTCTTGTGCAGTTGTGGCGAAACTCAGTATGACCTTTTTAGAAAAGTCTGCTCTCCTCAATGCAAACTCTTCGAAAGAAGAAATACGAAGTTTAATGGGAACAAATGTTCTACTATTGGTCATTTCGTCTAGTACAGTTGCACTTGACAAATCGGAGAGCTTAAACGTCTACTGTGAATTATGTCAGTGAGAATGAATTTGAACATTATGCTACATTTAATGATATATCACTGGATAGCTTGTCAAGTATGATATTACTGTACTAATTGTGGGTAATAATGAGTTGTCAATAATTTGTAATTTGCGAATAAATATTTCGCTATACCTTTAAGCCATAAATTGCTGAATAGCTATGCAGAGTATAATTGCGCGGGACTAGCTTATTGTATTTTTGAATTATTCATCGCTCTTTTGTTAATTGCAATTAAATATGAAATATGTTACACCATGAAGTCATGCATGGTTGGAAAACGTGTATGAAGTATTATAGCAAATAATGATTGGTAGGTGCTAAACTATTATTGCTAATTTGTTAATTGCGAATAAATATATATGTTGGAGTACTACTTCAAGTTACGTATTATTAAATAGCTTATATCGAGTATTAATGCACAGAACTAATTATAGGCGTTAATTATTTAGAGCTAATTTGGTAATTGCGAATAAATATATATGTTACACTAAAACCTCAAAATACGTATCATTAGGTAGCTTATGTCGAGTATTATTGCACAGAACTAATAATATGGGTTAATTATTTATCACTAGTTTGTTAATTGCGATTAAATATATAATACACTACAACCTCAGCTTATATATCACTTGATAGCATAAGTTGAGTATCATTGCAGAGATCGACTAGTAGGTGTTAATTAATTATTGCTTATTTGTTAATTGCGGTTAATTATACACGTTACGCTACAACCTGAATTAATATATCTTTGGATAGCATATGCCGAGTATTACTGCACAGAACTGATAATGGTTGTTACTTAATTATCGCTAAATTGTTAATTGCAATTAAACATTGAGTGCCATGCTAAATGTTCAAGTTATATAACTTTGAATAGCTTATGTTGTGCATAATTGTACCCCACTATCAAGAACGAAAAGTAAGAATTACAGTATCTTGCTCTGAATTAGGCTAAATTTGGTGTATTGTGGAGAACTGTATCTATGGCGATAACAAATTAGCGATAAATAATTAACCCATATTATTAGTTCTGTGCAGTAATACTCGACATAAGCTACCCAATGATATGTAACTTGAGGTTGTAGTGTAATATATATATATATATATATATATATATATATATATATATATATATATATATATATATATATATTACACTACAACCTCAAGTTACATATCATTGGGATATATATATATGGGAGGCGTTAATTAATTATGACTAATTTGTTAATTGCGAATAAATTATATATATATATATATATATATATATATATATATATATATATATAATTTATTCGCAATTAACAAATTAGTCATAATTAATATATATATATATATATATATATATATATATATATATATATATATATATATATATATATATATATATATATATAATTTATTCGCAATTAACAAATTAGTCATAATTAATTAACGCCTCCCATTATTTACCTGATATAATACCTTATACAAGTTTTCCAACCATGCATATTGCAGATTTAGTTATAACTAAAAAGAGGGCGATAATTATTTGAAAAGTACTATTAGCTAGTCCAGTGCAATTACTATCCAACAATTTATGACTTGAGGTGCAGCAAAATATTTATTCGCAATTTACAAATTAGAGTTAACTCATTAATACCAACAGTTAGTACAGCGTAATCATACTTGACGTAAGCTATCCAGTGATATATCATTAAATGTAGCATAATGTTGAAATTTATTCACACTGAGATAAATCACAGTAGATGTTTAAGATCTCCGATTTGTCCGGTACAAGTATACTAATGGTAGAGAACTTGTTCCCATAAACTGGGTATTTCTTCTTTCGAAGAGTTTGCATTGAGGAGAGCAATCTTTTCTAGAAAAGTCATACTAAGTTTCGCCACAACTGCACAAGAGAAGCGGACTGAGAAGCAAGATCTCGCCACTGCAGAGCGCGGCATCTCAACGCTTCGTGAACAAAGGTCCGCATAAAGGCGCGGCGAGAGAGCCACGGAACTCGTTTTTCGCATTTCGATGCATGCCTGCCTACGAACGTATGTTGGAGCAAGGTAGCAGGGCGCCAGTATTTGCAAACGCGCGCCAATCGCCCACGTGGTGAGCGCCAAGACCGGCGAGGCGAACACCCTTAGTGAGTGAGTGAGTGGAGATAAGGGAGGGGGATGTGTAGGTGGGGGTCCCTAGTCCAGGACTCCAGCGGCTGCCGCTGCTATCCGTGCCCGTGTCATGAGGGCTCGTTGGGCCTCTAGTCCAGAGCTGGATAGGGCAGCCTCCCACCCCTCAATTGTTGGCACTGTATTTGTGTCATCTGGAGGCCACAAATGCAAATATTGCGGGGAGAAGACAGACCTGTACCACATGGTGTGGACCTGCCCACACAATCCTCCAGATGACCCGAACATCCTACGAACATCCAGTGTCCAGACGCCCTCTTTCGTAGCGAGCGGCAGCGGCGCAACAAACGGACGAACCCCGCACATAGTGCTCAGAAGGCGTGTTACTTGACAGCGCGAAAGGGAGGGAGATAGCTATCGTCACATATGGCACCCTCGCGGCGAGCGCCGAGCAAAGATAGCAGCGCCGCGGTGCGGCTCGGCTGGCGCTCCACGTACCGAAGCCGTGGGCCGTGTATTTTTGAAAACCACTGTACATAATGCTTTCAGTGAAATTCTCCCTGACTGGACGGACGCTTACATCGGCGTGCCTAACAGCCATCCTTGTTCGCCATATGCTGTGGAGCCCCAGAACCATGATCAGGTGATAAGGAATGTCTCCATCGTTTACAATTGGTAGAAAACGGATTCCGTATGGTGTTATTGGTAGGTCTTTCTTTAGAGTCCTTTGCAAGATGTCCCAGTAGAAGACTGGATCCCAGCAATCAATAAATACATGATCTATTGTTTCATGGTTTCTTGCATAATATGCAGTTTGTTGTCCATGGAACGAATATTCCCTTTTCCTCTAACCAATTCTTAACTGGAAGCGTCCCTGTGCGAAGTTTAAAGAAGGTTTTAATGCTGGGCTTAATATTCATCTTTTTAACTCTCTTTAATAAATCATTTCCTGGGCCTCCGAAGCATATTGTTCGGTACCTGGGTGTTGGCAACATTGTATCCAGTAGGGCTCTGTACAGTTTTTTCCTTTGCACTGAACTTAAGTACTCAAGGGAAAATCGAGCCTTTAAGATTTGGAATGCAAGTACAACTTCTCGCCAAAACCCAGTTACTGCGCGTCCACCGTCATTGCATGATGAAACAATAAATTCAGGTAAGGCATTGCTTAAGTGCACTTGCATTACTGTGCGCAAAAAAGAGTCTTTCTGGTCCCGAAGAAAAATAAATCGCGACACGATCTGTCTTAGAAACAGGTGAGACAGGCCTAATCCACCATTACAAACAGCATGAAACAAATTCGTCCTCCTATTACGTTCCCAACTTGCCCCCCAAATGAAAACCGCGAACACTGAATTTTTTGCAGATTTGTGCGTTTCATGAACAAAAATTGGAGTACGAACCACACCTTGGATATTAAGAAAAGATTGCAGACAGTCGCGCGGGCAAACATGAACAAATTACGGACTTGCCAGCCTTGCGTCTTTTCCCTGACCCTTTCTGTCTCTTGACGCCAGATACTACTCGCTATCTTGATAGCGGTCAAGGGGCACACCTAGATACTTCGTAGGCAACGATGTCCATCGCATGTTTGCAAACGTTTCGGGTCTTTCGTTCCAGTTACCATGCCAAAAGCCAGCCGAATTTTCCCAGTTAATCTCACAGCCAGTTGCGGAGCAAAAACCGCCAGCAACCTCGACTGCCTCACTTACGCATTGCCGGTTCACACAGAAAATGGCTATATCATCCGCGTACGCAAGTACTTTCATTTCGGATGCTTGTAGCTTGAATCCACGGATTCTTTCATTATTAATCAGGCTTAAACAAAAGGGCTCTAGATACAAGGCAAATAGAAGAGGGGACAATGGACATCCTTGCCTCACTGACGATCGCACGGCTATTGCGTCAGTAAGACTTTTATTTACAATAATACGAGTAGAGAACTCCGCGTATGCTATTTTGACTCCAACAACGATAACACTTCCGATATTTACATGCTCTAAAATGGTGAAAAGGACGTCATGTGAAACGTTGTCAAATGCTTTTGACAATTCAAGCTGTATCATTGCTACATGTCTTCCGTCTGCATCGCAACACTCTAAAACGCATCTTGCAGTGTGTACATTCGTACATATAGTGCGGCCCTTAATGCCGCACGTTTGGTGTGGACCTACCAACTGTTTAACGAAACCTTGCACCCTCCTTGCCAATACTTTCGTAAACAATTTATAATCCACATTTGTGAGGCTTATAGGTCGATAGGACCCCACCGATAGAAGTTTTACTGCATCATCTGATTTAGGAATTAAGACAATATGTGAAGCTTTGAAAGATGGCGGCATTTGTTTAACATGGTATGCTTCCTTTATTACGCAGTACAATGCCCTGCTGGCTTCTGATTTGAATTTCTTGTAAAAAGCACCCCCTAATCCGTCAGGACCGGATGATTTTCCAGCGCTTATTTCTTCTATAGCCCGCTCAATTTCAAGTACACTGATTGGTTCTTCAAGCCTGGCTTTAACTTCATCCTCAAGCCTGGGCATGGTCTGCAAAAACTGACTTTCGAATTGTTCTTTCCTTTGCTTAGCCCGCCCAAGTAGCTCACTATAGTACTCTACAAACGCTTCTTTGATAACCTCGCATTCTGTTGCAACTTCGTTATGGTAAAGTATCTTTTAATTTTTTTTCCGCGTATCTTTTCTCGTCACCGAGTGAGCGCTTGTTCGGTGTCTCGCCAACCCATAATCGCTCTGCTCTTGCTCACACAATAGCTCCCCTATATCTTTCTTCATCGATAAGCTCAAGTTTATTCTTAACTTCTTTTCTGCTTCGTCCACACTCCAGGCGTCCCACTATCTAGGTTCAGCAACAAGTTGAGTTGACGGTGCAGATCTTTCTCGTTCTCTTTACTGACATGTCGCAAAATGGTTGCTCTTTCTATTGCTTTCATTTTTATATTGTTCTTAACACTTTCCCACTCACTTATCCAGTCCCCTGATTTTGTCGCAAACAGTGCGTTAAACATTTCCTTTACTGCGTTCACATAGCTCTCATCATCCAAAAGTTTAGAATTAAATTTCCAAAGCTCCCAGTTAAATTTGGATTGATTTTCCTTTGCTTCTATACAAAAAAAACTACTAGGCTGTGATCCGTAAAAGACACGTGCTTAACTTCATAACTTCGGCACAGAGGCGCGAGTTCTAGGAAAATGTATGCACAATCTAGCCTCGCATGGCTTCTATTTGGAAATGGGTGTACTGGCGTTGTCCACTAGGTGATAGAAGCCAACCAACGTCTTCTAGATGATACTCTATGGTTAACGTCCTTAATAAGTGTGCGCTAGGGTCATCCACAGGCTGAAGTTTTACGCGATCTTCAGGCATACATACACAATTGAAGTCACCCACCATAACAACACATCTTTCACCCTTCAAATGCTGTTCGAGCTGCTCGAAGAACAACCTACGCTCCCCTTCCTAATTAGGTGCATAGACGCATATCATACGCCATTTAAAATTACAGAAGGATACGTCAACAGCAATCAGGCGTCCAGAAGGGCACACAGTGACTGCCTCCTAGACAACGACCAGTCTGTTGCGAATAAAAAAACACACCTTGCCGAATTTCCAACAGCATGACACACACATACATTGTACCTATCTCTGAATGGTTGCACCATGCGGTCCGTTTGCTCTTCGCATTCTACCTTCGTTTCTTGTATAGCGACCAAGTCCAATTCGTTTTCAAGAAATAGCCGACTAACTTGATATTGCCGCCGCCTCGCTGTAATTCCGCGGACTTTTAAGGTGGCTACACATAACGCAGACTGGAGGTTTACTGCCATTTAATTGCAAAACAAAAGGACCACACAGCGCTTACCTCGGCAGTCTGGGAAGCAGTTGAGTATGTGCACTTGCTTTTTTGGTTGAGCCCGCAGCCCCTGCGAAGAGGCCTTGCCTCTCGGTCGAAGCACCTTGAAGGGTTTGTCAAGTTCCTTATGCACAAACTTCACAATCCCTCTTTGCTACGAGGGTGGTGTCCCGACCGTATCCCGGTCGAGGGAGATGTTTGGCCTAGGTCTGAAGCTAGGTCACCGTGGCATGACGGCTTTGGGGGGCGGGCCCTCGTTGTTAGTGTAGTCAAGGCCGTCTCCTGCTCCCACGCTATCCCCGTGCGTTCTTTGAGTTCACAGTTAATTCCATAAGCTCCCGCTGACTTGCATTGCCTGCAGCTGACGCTGCTCTTCGGTCACTACTAGACGCAGCCTTCGTAACTCCAGGTGGCTGCACGCCGTCTTGGGTGTGTTCGTCTCGCTGGCCCTCCGACAAGGTGCTCTCGGAGGACTTCTCAGCAGCCCCCGAAGGCGTCTTTACTTGTGCAGCAGGTGACTCGCTTTTCGTGTCACGGCTTGCGGCCTGCGTGGAGCCTTCAGAATTTTCGGAAGACGCGTTAGGGTATCGCGTGGACAATTCCAGCCTCCCTTTCGCTGCTTCCTCGGCGTCGGCTTCATCCATAATGAGGTCTGAAGCGTCCTCTTGTTGCAGTGGTCCAGTAACACTCGCGTAAGTTTTAACGCACATGTCCTCCTGATGACCAAAGCGCCTGCATCGGGCGCAACGAGAAACACGACACTCGCGTCTAATGTGCCCCGCAGTCCGGCACCGGAGACAAAGCGGAGCTCTGCCCGGCACTACCACCAGAGCCAACTCGCCTGCTACGCGGAGCTGGTGCGGGAGGTCGTCCACCGAAACTCCGGATTTCAGCTTGAGCCCAATTACTTTTGTCGTTGATGCTTTGTCCGCAAAGCCACTGACACGCCACTTTTCCTTCGAAATGTCCGTTAGCTTCCCAAAAGGTGCCAGGGCACGTCGTCGTCATGGACACCGTAGACAAGCCAGTGCAACTTTAGCCTCACGTCCTGGTTCATTGGATCGATGATGACGCATCGTCGTTCCTTCACCTTGAAATCACGCAAGGCCAACATTTTCTTCATCCCGTCTCCGCTCTTGAATGTAAGCGCCCAGACGTGATTCATCTGGTATGCCCCCAAGGCAATCACCTCGGGGAGCCTATCCAGACTATCCAACGAATCACGGAGGTCTTCCACGCGATGCGGCTGACATCTCACATCAGCATGCAGAAAAACAGTATTTAAAACATTCCGACCTGATGGCAGTTGAGGCAAAATGACTTGGTAATCCTGGTCCAGTAAGTCCGCAATCCTGTTTCCGCGATCCAGCTGGGCCGCTGTTACCGCTCCGTCGGAGCACATGATAGCACGTCCGTTCGCCTCGGCGGCCTGAAGTAGAACTCCCTGAGCTATACCCCCAGCACAGAGAGCAAGGGCTCGAGCTGCTCCTATAAAGAACAAAAACAGCGCTAGCAGAAGAATGAAACAATCGTGAAGGGGGCACCCGGGTTTGAACCGGGGACCTCTCGATCTGCAGTCGAATGCTCTGCCACTGAGCTGTACCCCCTTTTTTTTTTCTTTATTGCCGTGAAACACAAAACAAAAATACACATGACAAAACACGTCAAATACACTTGAGCTAATGCGTACGTGGCTAAAATCTTTTCAAGTGCACTAACTCATCAAACAGACAATGCCATTGTAGTGGATACTGCTGCATGCTGAACGTTTCGCGTATATACACCGCAATTTCAATGAAGTTTTCACGTGCAGATCGTGTATCTATATCTGCATGACGCACCTGCATTCGTGTTTTCCACAAACTATGGAGGCCAAGGAGCATAATTAAAGCATAACGTGCATCATCGTTCTGCACTAGTAGGAATCTGATACCGTACGGAGTTAAGTGAAGTTCCTTTTTAATTGTCCTTTGGAGGACGTCCCATAGAGAGACAGCATCCTAACACTGTAAGAAAACGTGCTCAATTGTTTCCGGTTTTTTGCACAACAGGCAATTTGTTGTCCATGGGACGAAGACACCTTTATCATTCAGCCAGGTTTTAACAGGGAGCGTATTAGAGTAAAGTTTGAAAAGGAACGTTTTAGCAGATGGCCTCACGGGCATCTTCTTAATTCTTTGCAAAACGTCCTGCCCTGGGCCTCCACAGTGTAATGCCCAGTACAAAGACACAGGCAGCATCACGTCATTGAGATCTTTATAGTTTTTTCTCTGGGAACATTGTAAAGGTAATTAAAAAAAAAAACCGCACTTCCAGCAACTTGCACGAAAAAACAACCTCGCGCAGGTAGCCAGTCACTGTACCAGGCATGTTTTCACATGACACAATCCATCCAGAGAGCAGCCTCTGCAATCGCACTTGCATCACAGTTCTTATAAAGGTATCTTTTAGATCACGGAGGAATATAAATCGCGAAACCACCTGACGCAAGAACAAATGGGCAAGGCCAAGCCCGCCCCTTTTAACACAAATAAACAAATTCGTCCGGGCGGTTTTTTCCCATGTGGATGCCCAAATAAAAACAGCAAAAACGCGGTGCATTTTCTGAATTGAGGTTCGTGAGACACACAACACATTTATGAGGTACCACAGCCTCGAAAGCAGAAAAACATTGCAAATAGAAGCGCGCGAAGACATTGAGAGTTGCCTTCCTTGCCATGCACCCGCTTTTTCTTTCGCTCTGGATGTTTCTTCCATCCAGTGCACGTTGGGATCTCGATAACAATCTAAAGGCACATCTAGATATCTAGTTGGTAGAGCAGACCATCGCAGCTTACAGAAGAAATCAGCTGCCACGTCCCAATCACCGTGGCAAAACCCAGAGCTTTTCTCCCAATTGACCTTACATCCGGTTTGATCACAAAATGTTTGAACGACACCCGTGACTTCACAGATGCTCTTTCTGGTTGCACAAAACACTGCAATGTCATCAGCGTATGCAAGCATTTTCACGTGTGCTGAATGCAGCTTGAACCCTAAGATGCGATCGCTATCAATGATAGCCAAGCAAAGTGGCTCTAAATACAGTGCAAAAAGCAGGGGTGAGAGCGGACAGCCTTGCCTTACTGATGGGCGTACTGCGATGCTGTCAGTGAGTTCGCCATTCACTATAACACGGGTGGTGCAGTTCGCATTAGCCAATTTACCGCCCTCCACTATGACTTCACCAAGGTTAGAATGCTCCAAAATGGAAAAAAGAATTTCCTGAGAAACACGGTCAAAGGCTTCCGCCAAATCTAATTGCATCATGGCTATCTGACCACAGAGTGCATCAGCCCATTCTAATACGGTACTTGCGACATGTATATTCGTGGCAATGGATCGAACCGATGCCGCAGGTTTGATGAGGCCCAACCAAGTTTTTTATTATGCTTTGCAGTCTTTTTGCTAAAACCTTCATGTACACCTTTAGTCAACATTGGTGAGGCTTATCGGTCGATATGACCCCACCAACTGTCGTTTCTCCGCATCCTCTGTCTTGGGTATTAGAACAATGTGCGATGTAGAGAAAGACAATTGGAACAGCATTACGTTCGTAAGCTTCAGTGATTACATCAAGCATAAACTGAGCCGCATAGTGCTGAAACACTTTTAAAGAAGACAGCGCTTAGACCATCTGGCCCAGAGGCTTTCCTAGGTGTCAGGTCATCTATTGCAGATTCTATCTCCTATAACGTTATCGGTGTTTCTAGGCCCGCTTTACTTTCGTCATCCAGTGCAGTCATCAGTCTTAGAAAGTCTGTTTGAAAGCCGCCTACAGTCTCAAGCTTAGCGCTAAGCGGTTCTTCGAAGTGCTCTGCTACCGCATGCTGAATATCTTTAGCATCTTCGGTGATATGGCCACCATACCTGATACTCCTAATTTCTTTCTGGCAGGCGTATCTTTTCTCGTCTGCTAGGGCTCGCTTTGTCGGCACTTCTAAAGCCCAAACTTTTTCAGCCCCTGCACGTATGACAGCCGCTGTGTATCTTTCGCTGTCGATTGTTTCCAGCTCACTTTTAAGCTCTCGTATTTTACTGGCGAAATGCCCTGCCACAGTACTTTCCATGCTCAAAAAAAAATCAAGTTGTTCATTCAGTTCTTTTTCTTTCTCTTTCTCTTTATGCCGCACCTTACTACTCTTTTCTATGGCTTTCAATTTGACCCACTCTTTGATGCTGTCCCATTCCGCTGCAAAACTTACTGGTCGCATAACAAGACTCTTTTCAAACTCGGTCTTAACTTCAGTAAGGAACTCTCCATCGGCAAGAACTTTGGCGTTCAGTTTTCATACGTACCAGTTAAATCGCGATTTCTTTCCTTTGCGACCAAACACTGCACTCACGAGACAATGATCGCTGAAAGACACAGGTTTGACCTCATATGCAGTACATAGGGAAACAAGATCTACCGAGGCATACACCCTGCCCAATCTAGCATGGCTATCTCGCTGAAAGTGCGTGAACCCTGGCTGGTTTCCAGTGGAGAACACACTACCAACATCCTCAAGGCTATACTTATGCACAAGTGCATTCAACAGCTCGGAGCTTCTGTATCTTCGAGGTTTACACTTGGCCGCTCGGTTCACAGCAGCGCACACACAGTTCTAGTCACCAAGTACAAGCAAGATTTTGTCGACCTTCAACCACAACTCAATAGACTCAAAAAACAATTCACGCTCACATCCTGAATTGGGAGCATACACACACACAACACGCCAGCATAAATTAGAGTAGGTAAAATCGGTAACCAAAAGCCGACCGCTTGGACAGGCAAAAACGGACTCTACGCTTACTCCCAGCGTGTTACGTATAAATAAAAGGGATCCACCCGATACACCAACAGAATGGCATACACACACATAAAAGTTTGTTTGAAAAGAAGCCACCATACGGTCAGTGCTTTCTTGGCTCTCAATCTTTGACTCTTGCACAGCTGCTATATCTATATCATTATCTAAAAGGAGGCGACTGAGCTGGCATTGTCGCCTTCTCGCTCCCAGTCCTCTGACATTCAAAGTAGCTACGTGTAAAGGCGAATTAAGCTTGAGAGTCATGTATTAGAGAGAGACGCCCGTACCCGCATGGTGCCTACCTTCATGGTTGCGTGGCCTCTGCTTCTGACGAACAGCGGCGTATGTATGCATGTAATGTCCTCCCAACAGAATGTCGGGATGCATTCAAACGAAGTCCAAGCACATTGTTTCATTTTTGCTCACACACGCACCACTTGGTTGCAGAAGGTTCCTGACGCTGGTCAGTAGGCAGCCGACCCACAAATCGTTGAGGACACCACAAAAACTACGGAGGCGGTTTCCCCGCCTGCCGCGTGTCGACCGAGAAGTTCGGCTTCGGTCTTAACGTGGCTCTTCGGATGCCAGAAGTTTTCGGCGGCGGCTCACCACAAACACCGCCTGGCAGCTGAGTCTCCTCGACGCTTTCCTCATGCGGACGTTTCGCTGCAATTAAGGCTGCTGTCTCCGGCCCAACCTCCATGGCATCAGTACAGGAAGGCTCAGTACTGACATGATCCTCAGCGTCAGAAAATTTGGTTACGTCTTCTGACGCTTCCTTTGACGCGCTTTCATAGCCCTGGGATGTAACGTTCAAGACATGCCGAGTTTCATTCTTTTCATTTGAGACCGTCACCTTATTCTTTGTTAAAACCGTGATGGAAGGCGCGTCCTGTTTCGTTGACTGACCTCTAATGTCAGCAGCCTCCTCCGCATCCGCCTCGTCCATAATTAACTCGGACGAGTCTTCGATGGTCCCATGTCCAGCAGTGCTAGCGTAGGTACGAGCACACTGGCTGTCTTCATGCCCGAACCGTCGACAGGTTCCGCAGCGAGGAACCCGGCACTCTTTGCGGATGCGACCAGTACTCCGGCAGCGTAGACACAACGTGGGTCTGTCTGGCACAATGACGAGCGCGAGCTCACCACTAACATTCAACCGATGCGGCAGGTTGTCGAGCTTCACGCCAGCTTTCAGCTTCAGCGTGACGAGTCTAGTTGTAGAGCCCTTTTCTAGCATACCTTTAACACGCCAGCGCTCCCGGGAAACTTCTGACACCTTTCCGTATGGCGCAAATGCAGCACGAACATCTTCGTCTGGCACGTTGTGTATTAGCCAGTGAAGTTTGAGTCGCACGTCCTGGTTCGCCGGGTCTATCACCAAGCAGCGACCGTTTTTCACAGACAGCTCACCTACACTGACAATCTTGTTGACGGCTTCAGTATCATTGAGAGTGACGGCCCAGACGTGGCTCATCCGATACGCCCCCATAGCTATAATATCGGGGATTACCGATTTTTGTGCTAAAGCATCCCGGAAATCTTCCACCCGGTACGGGCGGGCCCTGATATCGGCGTGCAAAAAAACTGTATTGAAAACAAACCGACCTGTTGGAAGTGCAGGCAAAACGACCTGGTAACTGTTGTCCTGTTCAGCAGTCGTGTTACCGCGGCCTGACATGGCCGCTGAAGCCGCTCTTGAGGAGCCTTGCATCCTTCGTCCGTTCACTGCCGTGGCCGGAAGCAGAATCCCCCACTGAGCTATATCCCCAGCACATAGAGCAAGGGCTCGAGCTGCTACTATAAAGAGCACAAACAGCGTTAGCAGAAGAATAAAACAATCGCGAAGGGGGCACCCGGGTTTGAACCGGGGACCTCTCGATCTGCAGTCGAGTGCTCTACCACTGAGCTATACCCCCAGCACATAGAACAAGGGCTCGAGCTGCTACTATAAAGAGCACAAACAGCGTTAGCAGAAGAATAAAACAATCGCGAAGGGGGCACCCGGGTTTGAACCGGGGACCTCTCGATCTGCAGTCGAGTGCTCTACCACTGAGCTATACCCCCAGCACATAGAACAAGGGCTCGAGCTGCTACTATAAAGAGCACAAACAGCGTTAGCAGAAGAATAAAACAATCGCGAAGGGGGCACCCGGGTTTGAACCGGGGACCTCTCGATCTGCAGTCGAGTGCTCTACCACTGAGCTATACCCCCAGCACATAGAACAAGGGCTCGAGCTGCTACTATAAAGAGCACAAACAGCGTTAGCAGAAGAATAAAACAATCGCGAAGGGGGCACCCGGGTTTGAACCGGGGACCTCTCGATCTGCAGTCGAGTGCTCTACCACTGAGCCATACCCCCAGCACATAGAACAAGGGCTCGAGCTGCTACTATAAAGAGCACAAACAGCGTTAGCAGAAGAATAAAACAATCGCGAAGGGGGCACCCGGGTTTGAAACGAGGACCTCTCGATCTGCAGTCGAGTGCTCTACCACTGAGCTATACCCCCAGCACATAGAACAAGGGCTCGAGCTGCTACTATAAAGAGCACAAACAGCGTTAGCAGAAGAATAAAACAATCGCGAAGGGGGCACCCGGGTTTGAACCGGGGACCTCTCGATCTGCAGTCGAGTGCTCTACCACTGAGCTATACCCCCAGCACATAGAACAAGGGCTCGAGCTGCTACTATAAAGAGCACAAACAGCGTTAGCAGAAGAATAAAACAATCGCGAAGGGGGCACCCGGGTTTGAACCGGGGACCTCTCGATCTGCAGTCGAATGCTCTACCACTGAGCTATACCCCCTTTTTTTTTTTTTTTCTTTATTGCCTGGCTTTGACACAAATACACCGCACTGGAACTCAAAACAACAGGAGAAAAAGGAATAATATATGTACACAAAGGTAGCTAGCGTTGCCTAACACCCACTGAGGGGCAGGCATTGTCACGTTTAAAATTCCTTGAGCACCGTCAAAGGTTCCAGCTTTGACAGCCACTCAGGAGCACATGGTTGCAATTTAAGCACGTCGAGCCATCGCTGCACACTTTCACGGAAATACATGCGGGCTGGCCGTGCATCTGGATCGCAGTGATAACCAGCCATTCGTGCGCGCCATATACTGTGGAGGCACATTAACATAACCTGGTCTAACGGCATATCATCGTGGTTATCCAATGGCAAGTACCTAATGCCATGGGAATCAAGTGGCAACTGTTTTTTTATTGTCCTTTGCAGAACATCCCACAAATATACCCCCTCCCAGCAATGCAAAAACACGTGATCTATTGTCTCTGGTTGTTTGCAGATGAGACATTGGGCCCCCCACGGTAGGAACATACCCTTCTCCTCCATAAATGATTTTACACTCAAAGTACCGGTATGCAGCATAAAGAAAAACGTTTTAGCTCCCGGAGCAACTTGCATTTTCTTTACGCGTTTTAGTACATTACTTCCTGTGCCTCCATAGTATAAAGCTCGGTACAAGGGCACCGGGAACACCACTTCACAAACATCCTTGTATAATGTTCTCCTGTTAACATTACTTAAATACTCTTTCGAAAAACGTGCGCCTAAGAATTTCACACTCAAAACAATTTCCCTAAAGAAGCCAAACAGAGAACCAGGCATACATTGAGTATACACTACGAAATCAGGCAACGCTCGACCAAGTCTCTGTTGACACACTGTGCGCAGGAATGGATCACTGGCATCCCTAAAAAACATAAACCGGTTGACAATCTGTCGCACAAACAAATGACCCAGACCAAGCCCCCCATGCTTCACCTGCCGGAACAAATTTGTCCGACTGCACCTCTCCCAACTCGAGGCCCAAACAAACACCGCAAAAACTCGATGCAATTTTTGCACATTTACACGGGAGCAATGCAACACTTGCATAACATACCATAACTTACTAATTAAAAACAGGTTGCAAACTGCGGCTCTTGCAAATATTGATAATTGAGCGCTTTTCCATTTCTCCGCTTTTTCACTGGTTTCTTTGACCTGCTCTCGCCAGTATGGCTCGCTTTCCTTGTAAAATTTCAAGGGCACACCCAAGTACTTTGCAGGCGTTGTAACCCACGACACATTAGCGAAAGTGTCGGGGGTCAGCTGCCATTCTCCGTGCCAAAATCCCAGGCACTTACCCCAGTTAACTTTACTCCCTGTGACTTTGCTAAAATTTTTTACCACATCCACTGTCCTCTTTATACTCTCCTTATTTACACAAAAAACCGCAACGTCGTCTGCGTAAGCCAACAATTTGACTTCTGACTCCTGCAGTCGAAAACCATCAATGTCATTGTTTTGTAGGATGCTTAAACACAACGTTTCAATATAAATGCCGAACAAAAGAGGGCTGAGGGGGCAACCTTGGCGCACCGAACGTCGTACGTTGATGGGGGCCCCCAGTGACTTATTGACAATTAATCTCGTAGTGCAGTTACGGTACGCCAAAGCCACTCCCTCTCGAATAACAGAGCCGACATTAACATAGTCTAATATACTTAACAGAATAGTATGTGCCACACAATCAAAAGCTTTCTCCAAGTCCAACTGCAGTAACGCAACACATGCATGAGTTGCATCGCAGCATTCGAGCACACTTCGCGCTTTGTGAATGTTCTGAAAGATAGATCGCCCTTTGATACCGCACGTTTGGTGAGGGCCCACTAGTTCGCATATAACCGTTTGTAGTCTGCCAGCAAGCACCTTCATATAAATCTTGTAATCAACGTTTGTCAGAGCAATGGGCCTGTAAGACGACAACTGCCTAAGCTTATCTGGTTGGTCAGTTTTCGGAATAAGTACTGTGTGCGACGATCCGAAAGACGCAGGCAGTGCCTTCAGTTCATACGCTTCATTAAATAAGGCACACAACAAAGGTGATAGCTGTTCCTTGAACGCTTTATAAAAAGCCGCACTCAGGCCATCAGGCCCGGGTGATTTCCCTGGGTTTAAATTTTCTATTGCCTGCTGCACTTCTTTTTCGCTTATTGGCCGCTCCAGTCTTTCTTTTTGTTCCTCGTCAATTTTTGGCATCGCGTCAAGAAAGGATTCTTTAAAACGGTCCAAATAAACCTCTCGGGACGAAAATAGATCTTCATAATACTCCCGGAAAGCTTTCGCGATTCCTTCGTTATCAGTTTCTGTGCGTCCTGCCCAATCTACCTCTGCCACGTGATTTCGCCTTGCATTTGCTTTTTCTATTCCCAACGATCTTTTTGTCGGCGTCTCATCCATGGCCAATTTTTCCGCTCTTGCACGCACTAACGCTCCTTGGTATCTGTCTTCTTCTATCAAGTTAATCTGTTCTTTTATTTTTCGAATATCCTCTATCCATCTGCCGGGTGCCTTACATTCCTGTTCGTGTAGTTTTGCGAGCAAAGCCTTAAGCTGGGTTTCTGTAATTTTCTTCTCGTACACCAGGCAACTGGATCTGTCAATGGCTTTAATTTTAATCTGTTCCTTGCACAACTCCCACTGTTTCCAGATTTCGAGCCAAGTCCCTGGCCTCACTTTAATCAATTCATTCAATACCACGCGTCTAAAGGCATCATCCTTAAGCAAGTTGTTGTTGAATTTCCATAACTCCCAGCTAAATGCATTGCTCCGTTTTTTGGTGCCGAATAAGCATTGCACCAAACAGTGATCCGTGAATGTCATAGGCACCACTCGGTATTCATTGCATGAATGAATCAAATCCAGCGACGCGTAAATTCTGTCCAGACGCGCGTGGCTAGAACCTTGGAAGTGCGTGTACTGAACGGCACGCGGTCCTTCCAAGCAATCAGCCACATCCTCCATATTCCATTCGCTTATTACCTGGCATAACATTTTAGTGCTCTTGTCTCTGAATCCGCGTGTGCTGGTTTTGTCTCGAGCATTCAGTACACAGTTAAAATCGCCCAGCAATACTACCTGCCTTTCCGTACTTAACTGCTGCATAACATTCTCGAAAAACACTGTTCTTTCCTCCACACAGTTAGGAGCGTACACACAAATAATGCGCCACTCAACACCGCTGTATACACAATCAGCCACTACACACCGTCCAGAAGAGCATGAGGAGTAGCCCTTTACAACCAGACCAGGCAGCTTTTTGACGAACAATACACACCCGGCCGATGTCCCAACTGCGTGGCTAACAATGGCGTAAAATCTAGCCGTGAAACGTCGCACCATGCTCCCGGTCTCTTCCTCCCCATCAACCTTAGTTTCTTGCACGGCAAGCACGTCAATATCGTGGTCAGTTAAGAGCCGGTGCACCTGGCTCTGCTTCTTTTTGCCTGCCAATCCCCTGACGTTTAACGTGGCTACTCTTAAGGTGGTTTCGGGCGCCATTTTCATCAAGGGTGAAGAGACCGAAAGCATGGTGCTTACCTCTCCCGTCTAGCGCGTTGCTAGACGCCGTCGTTGGATCCATCCCCGTCCGGTGCGAGCGGCTGACCCGGCAGCGGGGGCACTTTATCCGCTGCCCGTCTCTCTGATGATATGTTTGGCCGCGGACGTAGCGTGGACCGCCGGGATTGCCCCGTTTTTGCTGGTGGCTCGTCGACGCTGGGGGCTGACACCTGGTTACCTTCAGGTTCGGACTGTGTGTGGGATCGCTTGGCTGGGGCTGGGACGCTTGGCTTACGAACAGCACTGGTGTCCGAGTGGTCCTCCCCATTATCCTGTTCCATACCATTTGCCGGCTCGAGTGCCGTGCCTTCCTCATTGATAGTGAGCTCAGGTGCAGAGTCCGCTCTCCCCACATCCCTCGCAGCATTGCCGCTTTCTGCCGAGTCCACCGATGAATCCGTCTCCCGTGTCTTCGTTCGAACCTCTCCGGCACCCTTCGCCGCCTCCTCCGCCTCGACCACGTCCATTGTGAGCTCCGCCGACCGTTCCGCAGTTCCATGTCCCGCGGCCGAAGCGTACGAAAGCACACAGGCAGCCTCGTCATGTCCGTAGCGTCTACACTTTGGACAACGCGGTACCTTACATTCACGTCGAACGTGACCGGTACCGCGGCAGCGCAGGCACTGCATCGCTCGCCCAGGCACCACGACAAGGGCTAGCTCTCCGGCAACTCGCAGCTGGTGAGGCAAGTCGTCGACCTTAATGCCGGGTTTCAATTTGAGGAGCACAGTCCTCGTGGTGGACCCCTTCTCCTTGACGCCTTGAACTCTCCACCTTTCCCGGGTCACCTCGGTCACATTCCCAAACGCAGCAAAAGCCGTCCGGATGTCGTCGTCTGCCACACCGTGCAACATCCAGTGAAGTCGCAGCTTCACCTGTTGGTCTTCGGGATCAATAATGAGGCAACGGCGTCCCTTAACTTCGATTTCCTTGAAAGCCGCCAATTTCTTCGTTGCTTCGGTGCTGCTTAACGTGACCGCCCAAACATGGTTGATCTGATACGCCCCCAACGCCACAACGTCGGGGAGCGCACCAGCCTTGACCAGGGCGTCGCGGAAATCCTCGACCCTGTATGGCCTGACTCGCACATCACCGTGCAAAAAAAGCGTGTTAAAAACAACGCGTCCGGTGGGCAAAGTTGGCAGAATAATCTGATACTCGGTATCGTCCATGTCGTCGAGCCTGTTTCCGCGGCTGGAAAGGGCCGCTATCGCCGCTCCGCTGGAGCACATGATCCTGCGACCGTTCACTACGGTGTCCGGAAGTAGAATGCTGAGCAGCTCGAGCCCTTGTTCTATGTGCTGAGCTATACCCCCAGCACATAGAACAAGGGCTCGAGCTGCTACTATAAAGAACACAAACAGCGTTAGCAGAAGAATAAAACAATCGCGAAGGGGGCACCCGGGTTTGAAACGGGGACCTCTCGATCTGCAGTCGAGTGCTCTACCACTGAGCTATACCCCTTTTTTTTTTTTTTCCTTTATTGCCGTGAAACACAAAACAAAAATACACATGATAAAAAACGTCAACTACACTTGAGCTAACGCGTAAGTGGCTAAAATCTTTTCAAGTGCACTAACTCATCAAAGAGACAATGCCATTGTGGCGGATCCTGCTGCCTCATGAAAGTTTCACGTATATAAACAGCACTTTCAATAAAGTTTTCACGCGAAGATCGTGTATCTATATCTGCATGACGCACCTGCATTCGTGTTTTCCACAAACTATGGAGGCCAAGAAGCATAATTAAATCATAAGGTGCATCATCGTTCTGCACTGGTAGAAATCTTATACCGTAAGGAGTTAATGGAAGCTCCTTTTTAATTGTCCTTTGGAGGACGTCCCATAGAAATACAGCATCCCAACACTGTAAGAAAACGTGTTCAATTGTTTCCGGTTTTTTGCACAACAGGCAATTTGTTGTCCATGGGACAAAGATACCTTTTTCATTCAGCCAGGTTTTAACAGGGAGCGTATTAGAGTGAAGTTTGAAAAGGAATGTTTTAGCTGATGGCCTCACGGGCATCTTCTTAACTCTTTTCAAAACGTCCTGCCCTGGGCCTCCACAGTGTAATGCCCGGTAAAAAGGCACCGGCAGCATCACGTCAATGAGATCTTTATACAGTTTTTTTCTAGGAACGTTGTAAAGGTAATCAAAAGAAAACCGCACTTCAAGCAACTTGCACGAAAAAACAACCTCGCGCAGGTAGCCAGTCACAGTACCAGGCATGTTTTCACATGACACAATCCATTCAGGGAGCAGCCTCTGTAATCGCACTTGCATCACGGTTCTTAAAAAGGTATCTTTTTGATCACGGAGGAATATAAATCGCGAAACCACCTGACGCAAGAACAGATGTGCAAGGCCAAGCCCGCCCCTTTTAACAGAAATAAACAAATTCGTCCGGGCGGTTTTTTCCCATGTGGATGCCCAAATAAAAACAGCAAAAACGCGGTGCATTTTCTGAATTGAGGTTCGTGAGACACACAACACATTCATGAGGTACCACAGCCTCGAAATAAGAAAAACATTGCAAATAGAAGCGCGCGAAAATATTGAGAGTTGCCTTCCTTGCCAGGCATCCGCTTTTTCTTTCGCTCTGGATGTTTCTTCCATCCAGTGCACGTTGGGATCTTGATAACATTCTAAAGGCACGCCTAGATATCGTGTTGGGAGAGCAGACCATCGCAGCTTACAGAAGAAATCAGGTGTCACGTCCCAATCACCGTGCCAAAACCCAGAGCTTTTCTCCCAATTGATCTTACATCCCGTTTGATCACAAAATGTTTGGACGACACTCGTGGCTTCACAAATGCTCTTTCTAGTTGCACAAAACACTGCTATGTCATCGGCATATGCTAGCATTTTCACGTGTGCTGATTGCAGCTTGAACCCTAAAATGCGATCGCTATCAATGATAGCCAAGCAAAGTGGCTCTAAATACAGTGAAAACAGCAGGGGTGAGAGTGGGCAGCCCTGCCTTACCGATGAACGTACTGCGATGCTGTCAGTCAGTTCACCATTCACTATAATACGGGTCGTGCAGTTCGCATACGCCATTTTAACACCCTCCACTATGACGTCACCAAGGTTAGAATGCTCCAAAATGGAAAACAGAATTTCGTGAGAAACACGGTCAAAGGCTTTCGCCAAATCTAACTGCATCATGGCTATCTGACCACCGAGTGCATCAACACATTCTAGTACGGTTCTTGCGACATGTATATTCGTGGCAATGGATCGACCCTTGATGCCGCACGTTTGATGAGACCCAACCAATTTCTTTATTACGCTTTGCAGTCGTTTTGCTAAAACCTTCATGTACACCTTGTAGTCAACATTGGTGAGGCTAATCGGTCGATATGACCCCACCAACAGACGTTTCTCCGGATCATCTGTCTTGGGTATTAGAACAATGTGCGATGTAGAGAAATACAATGGGACAGTATTACGTTCATAAGCTTCAGTGATTACACAGAGCAAAAACTGAGCCGCATACTGCTGAAACGTTTTAAAGAAGGCAGCGCTTAGGCCATCCGGCCCAGGGGCCTTCCCAGTTGTCAGGTCATCTATTGCAGATACTATCTCCTGCAACGTTATCGGTGTTTCTAGGCGCGCTTTACTTTCGTCATCCAGTGCAGGCATCAGTCTCAGAAAATCTGTTTGAAAGCCGCCTACAGTCTGAGGCTTAGCGCTAAGCAGTTCTTCGAAGTGCTCTGCTACCGCACGCTGTATGTCTTTAGCGTCTTCTGTGATATGGCCGGCATACCTTATACTCCTTATTTCTTTCTGGCAGGCGTATCTTTTCTCGTCTGCTAGCGCTCGTTTTGTCGGAACTTCTCCAGCCCAAAGTTTTTCAGCCCTTGCACGTATGACAGCCGCTGTGTATCTTTCGCTGTCGATTGTTTCCAACTCACTTTTTATCTCTCGTATTTTACTGGCGAAATGCCCTGGCACTGAACTTTCCATGCTCAAAAAAAACTGGAGTTGTTCATTCAGTTCTTTTTCTTTTTCTTTCTCTTTATGCCGCACCTTACTGCTCTTTTCTATGGATTTCAATTTGACCCACTCTTTGAAGCTGTCCCATTCCTCTGCAAAACTTACTGGTCGCATAGCAAGACGATTTTCAAACTCGGTCTTAACTTCCGTAAGGAACTCTTCATCGGCAAGAAGTTTGGCATTCATTTTCCATAGGTACCAGTTAAAGCGCGATTTCTTTCCTTTGCGACCAAACACTGCACTCACGAGACAATGATCGCTGAAAGACACAGGTTTGACCTCATATGCAGTACATAGGGAAACAAGATCTACCGAGGCATACACCCTGTCCAATCTAGCATGGCTGTCACGCTGAAAGTGCGTGAACTCTGGCTGGTTTCCAGTGGAGAACACACTACCAACATCCTCAAGGCCATACGCATGCACAAGTGCATTCAACAGCTCGGAGCTTCTGTCTCTTCGAGGTTTACACTTCGCCGCTCGGTCCACAGCTGCGCACACACAGTTGTAGTCACCAAGTACAAGCAAGATTTTGTCAGTCTTCAGCCACACCTCAATAGACTCAAAAAACAATTCACGCTCACATCCTGAATTGGGAGCATACACACACACAACACGCCAGCATAAATTAGAGTAGGTAAAATCGGTAACCAAAAGCCGACCGCTTGGACAGGCAAAAACGGACTCTACGCTTACTCCCAGCGTGTTGCGTATAAATAAAAGGCATCCACCCGATACACCAACAGAATGGCATACACACACATAAAAGTTTGTTTGAAAAGAAGCCACCATACGGTCAGTGCTTTCTTGGCTCTCAATCTTTGACTCTTGCACAGCTGCTATATCTATATCATTATCCAAAAGGAGGCGACTGAGTTGGCATTGTCGCCTTCTCGCTCCCAGTCCTCTGACATTCAAAGTAGCTACATGTAACGGCGAATTAAGCTTGAGAGTCATGTATTAGAGAGAGACGCCCGTACCCGCATGGTGCCTACCTTCATGGTTGCATGGCTTCTGCTTCTGACGAACAGCGGCGTATGTATGCATGTAATGTCCTCCCAGCAGAATGTCGGGATGCATTCAAACGAAGTCCAAGCACATTGTTTCATTTTTGCTCACACACGCACCACTTGGTTGCAGAAGGTTCCTGACGCTGGTCGGTAGGCAGCCGACCCACAAATCGTTCAGGGCACCACAAAAACTACGGAGGCGGTTTCCCCGCCTGCCGCGTGTCGGCCGAGAAGTTCGGCTTCGGTCTTAACGTGGCTCTTCGGATGCCAGAAGTTTTCGGCGGCGGCTCACCACAAACACCGCCTGGCAGCTGAGTCTCCTCCACGCTTTCCTCATGCGGACGTTTCGCGGCAATTAAGGCTGCTGTCTCCGGCCCAACCTCCATGGCATCAGTAAAGGAAGGCTCAGTACTGAGATGATCCTCAGCGTCGGAAAATTTGGCTACGTCTTCTGACACTTCCTTTGATGCGCTTTCATGGTCCTGGGATGGTACGTTCAAGAAATGCCGAGTTTCATTCATTTCATTTGAGACCGTCACCTTATTCTTTGTTAAAACCGTCATGGAAGGCGCGTCCTGTTTCGTTGACTGGCCTCTAATGTCAGCAGCCTCCTCCGCATCCGCCTCGTCCATAATTAACTCGGACGAGTCTTCGCTGGTCCCAGGTCCAGCAATGCTAGCGTAGGTTCGTGCACACTGGCTGTCTTCATGCCCGAACCGTCGACAGGTTCCGCAGCGAGGAACCCGGCACTCTTTGCGGATGTGACCCGTACCCCGACAGCGTAGGCACAACGGGGGTCTGCCTGGCACAATGACGAGCGCGAGCTCGCCGCTAACATTCAACTGATGCGGCAGGTCGTCGAGCTTCATGCCAGCTTTCAGCTTCAGCGTTACGAGTCTAGTTGTAGAGCCCTTTTCTAGCATACCTTTAACACGCCAACGCTCCCGGGAAACTTCCGACACCTTTCCGTAAGGCGCAAATGCAGCACGAACATCTTCATCTGGCACGTTGTGTAGTAGCCAGTGAAGCTTGAGTCGCACGTCCTGGTTCGCCGGGTCAATCACCAAACAGCGACCGTTTTTCACAGACAGCTCACCTACACTGACAATCTTGTTGACGGCTTCAGTATCCTTGAGAGTGACGGCCCAGACGTGGCTCATCCGATACGCCCCCATAGCGATAACATCGGGGATTAGCGAGTGTTGTGCTAAAGCATCCCGGAAATCTTCCACCCGGTACGGGCGGGCCCTGATATCGGCGTGCAAAAAAACGGTATTCAAAACAAACCGACCTGTTGGAAGTGCAGGCAAAACGACCTGGTAAGTGTTGTCCTGTTCAGCAGTCCTGTTACCGCGGCCTGACATGGCCGCTGAAGCCGCTCCTGAGGAGCCCTGCATCCTGCGTCCGTTCACTGGCGTGGCCGGAAGCAGAATCTGCGCCCCACTGAGCTATACCCCCAGCACATAGAACAAGGGCTCGAGCTGCTACTATAAAGAGCACAAACAGCGTTAGCAGAAGAATAAAACAATCGCGAAGGGGGCACCCGGGTTTGAAACGGGGACCTCTCGATCTGCAGTCGAGTGCTCTACCACTGAGCTATACCCCCAGCACATAGAACAAGGGCTCGAGCTGCTACTATAAAGAACACAAACAGCGTTAGCAGAAGAATAAAACAATCGCGAAGGGGGCACCCGGGTTTGAAACGGGGACCTCTCGATCTGCAGTCGAGTGCTCTACCACTGAGCTATACCCCCAGCACATAGAACAAGGGCTCGAGCTGCTACTATAAAGAACACAAACAGCGTTAGCAGAAGAATAAAACAATCGCGAAGGGGGCACCCGGGCTTGAAACGGGGACCTCTCGATCTGCAGTCGAGTGCTCTACCACTGAGCTATACCCCCAGCACATAGAACAAGGGCTCGAGCTGCTACTATAAAGAGCACAAACAGCGTTAGCAGAAGAATAAAACAATCGCGAAGGGGGCACCCGGGTTTGAAACGGGGACCTCTCGATCTGCAGTCGAGTGCTCTACCACTGAGCTATACCCCCAGCACATAGAACAAGGGCTCGAGCTGCTACTATAAAGAACACAAACAGCGTTAGCAGAAGAATAAAACAATCGCGAAGGGGGCACCCGGGCTTGAAACGGGGACCTCTCGATCTGCAGTCGAGTGCTCTACCACTGAGCTATACCCCCAGCACATAGAACAAGGGCTCGAGCTGCTACTATAAAGAGCACAAACAGCGTTAGCAGAAGAATAAAACAATCGCGAAGGGGGCATCCGGGTTTGAAACGGGGACCTCTCGATCTGCAGTCGAATGCTCTACCACTGAGCTATACCCCCAGCACATAGAACAAGGGCTCGAGCTGCTACTATAAAGAACACAAACAGCGTTAGCAGAAGAATAAAACAATCGCGAAGGGGGCACCCGGGTTTGAAACGGGGACCTCTCGATCTGCAGTCGAGTGCTCTACCACTGAGCTACACCCCCAGCACATAGAACAAGGGCTCGAGCTGCTACTATAAAGAACACAAACAGCGTTAGCAGAAGAATAAAACAATCGCGAAGGGGGCACCCGGGTTTGAAACGGGGACCTCTCGATCTGCAGTCGAATGCTCTACCACTGAGCTATACCCCCAGCACATAGAACAAGGGCTCGAGCTGCTACTATAAAGAACACAAACAGCGTTAGCAGAAGAATAAAACAATCGCGAAGGGGGCACCCGGGTTTGAAACGGGGACCTCTCGATCTGCAGTCGAGTGCTCTACCACTGAGCTATACCCCCAGCACATAGAACAAGGGCTCGAGCTGCTACTATAAAGAGCACAAACAGCGTTAGCAGAAGAATAAAACAATCGCGAAGGGGGCATCCGGGTTTGAAACGGGGACCTCTCGATCTGCAGTCGAGTGCTCTACCACTGAGCTATACCCCCAGCACATAGAACAAGGGCTCGAGCTGCTACTATAAAGAACACAAACAGCGTTAGCAGAAGAATAAAACAATCGCGAAGGGGGCACCCGGGTTTGAAACGGGGACCTCTCGATCTGCAGTCGAGTGCTCTACCACTGAGCTATACCCCCAGCACATAGAACAAGGGCTCGAGCTGCTACTATAAAGAACACAAACAGCGTTAGCAGAAGAATAAAACAATCGCGAAGGGGGCACCCGGGTTTGAAACGGGGACCTCTCGATCTGCAGTCGAATGCTCTACCACTGAGCTATACCCCCAGCACATAGAACAAGGGCTCGAGCTGCTACTATAAAGAACACAAACAGCGTTAGCAGAAGAATAAAACAATCGCGAAGGGGGCACCCGGGTTTGAAACGGGGACCTCTCGATCTGCAGTCGAGTGCTCTACCACTGAGCTATACCCCCAGCACATAGAACAAGGGCTCGAGCTGCTACTATAAAGAGCACAAACAGCGTTAGCAGAAGAATAAAACAATCGCGAAGGGGGCACCCGGGTTTGAAACGGGGACCTCTCGATCTGCAGTCGAGTGCTCTACCACTGAGCTATACCCCCAGCACATAGAACAAGGGCTCGAGCTGCTACTATAAAGAGCACAAACAGCGTTAGCAGAAGAATAAAACAATCGCGAAGGGGGCATCCGGGTTTGAAACGGGGACCTCTCGATCTGCAGTCGAATGCTCTACCACTGAGCTATACCCCCTTTTTTTTTTTTTTTTTTTCTTTATTGCCGTGAAACACAAAACAAAAATACACATGATAAAAAACGTCAACTACACTTGAGCTAACGCGTAAGTGGCTAAAATCTTTTCAAGTGCACTAACTCATCAAAAAGACAATGCCATTGTGGCGGATCCTGCTGCCTCATGAAAGTTTCACGTATATAAACAGCACTTTCAATAAAGTTTTCACGCGAAGATCGTGTATCTATATCTGCATGACGCACCTGCATTCGTGTTTTCCACAAACTATGGAGGCCAAGAAGCATAATTAAATCATAAGGTGCATCATCGTTCTGCACTGGTAGAAATCTTATACCGTAAGGAGTTAATGGAAGCTCCTTTTTAATTGTCCTTTGGAGGACGTCCCATAGAAATACAGCATCCCAACACTGTAAGAAAACGTGTTCAATTGTTTCCGGTTTTTTGCACAACAGGCAATTTGTTGTCCATGGGACGAAGATACCTTTTTCATTCAGCCAGGTTTTAACAGGGAGCGTATTAGAGTGAAGTTTGAAAAGGAATGTTTTAGCTGATGGCCTCACGGGCATCTTCTTAACTCTTTTCAAAACGTCCTGCCCTGGGCCTCCACAGTGTAATGCCCGGTAAAAAGGCACCGGCAGCATCACGTCAATGAGATCTTTATACAGTTTTTTTCTAGGAACGTTGTAAAGGTAATCAAAAGAAAACCGCACTTCAAGCAACTTGCACGAAAAAACAACCTCGCGCAGGTAGCCAGTCACAGTACCAGGCATGTTTTCACAAGACACAATCCATTCAGGGAGCAGCCTCTGTAATCGCACTTGCATCACGGTTCTTAAAAAGGTATCTTTTTGATCACGGAGGAATATAAATCGCGAAACCACCTGACGCAAGAACAGATGTGCAAGGCCAAGCCCGCCCCTTTTAACAGAAATAAACAAATTCGTCCGGGCGGTTTTTTCCCATGTGGATGCCCAAATAAAAACAGCAAAAACGCGGTGCATTTTCTGAATTGAGGTTCGCGAGACACACAACACATTCATGAGGTACCACAGCCTCGAAATAAGAAAAACATTGCAAATAGAAGCGCGCAAAAATATTGAGTTGCCTTCCTTGCCAGGCATCCGCTTTTTCTTTCGCTCTGGATGTTTCTTCCATCCAGTGCACGTTGGGATCTTGATAACATTCTAAAGGCACGCCTAGATATCGTGTTGGGAGAGCAGACCATCGCAGCTTACAGAAGAAATCAGGTGTCACGTCCCAATCACCGTGCCAAAACCCAGAGCTTTTCTCCCAATTGATCTTACATCCCGTTTGATCACAAAATGTTTGGACGACACTCGTGGCTTCACAAATGCTCTTTCTAGTTGCACAAAACACTGCTATGTCATCGGCATATGCTAGCATTTTCACGTGTGCTGATTGCAGCTTGAACCCTAAAATGCGATCGCTGTCAATGATAGCCAAGCAAAGTGGCTCTAAATACAGTGCAAACAGCAGGGGTGAGAGTGGGCAGCCCTGCCTTACCGATGAACGTACTGCGATGCTGTCAGTCAGTTCACCATTCACTATAATACGGGTCGTGCAGTTCGCATACGCCATTTTAACACCCTCCACTATGACGTCACCAAGGTTAGAATGCTCCAAAATGGAAAACAGAATTTCGTGAGAAACACGGTCAAAGGCTTTCGCCAAATCTAACTGCATCATGGCTATCTGACCACCGAGTGCATCAACACATTCTAGTACGGTTCTTGCGACATGTATATTCGTGGCAATGGATCGACCCTTGATGCCGCACGTTTGATGAGACCCAACCAATTTCTTTATTACGCTTTGCAGTCGTTTTGCTAAAACCTTCATGTACACCTTGTAGTCAACATTGGTGAGGCTAATCGGTCGATATGACCCCACCAACAGACGTTTCTCCGGATCATCTGTCTTGGGTATTAGAACAATGTGCGATGTAGAGAAAGACAATGGGACAGTATTACGTTCATAAGCTTCAGTGATTACACAGAGCAAAAACTGAGCCGCATACTGCTGAAACGTTTTAAAGAAGGCAGCGCTTAGGCCATCCGGCCCAGGGGCCTTCCCAGTTGTCAGGTCATCTATTGCAGATACTATCTCCTGCAACGTTATCGGTGTTTCTAGGCGCGCTTTACTTTCGTCATCCAGTGCAGGCATCAGTCTCAGAAAATCTGTTTGAAAGCCGCCTACAGTCTGAGGCTTAGCGCTAAGCAGTTCTTCGAAGTGCTCTGCTACCGCACGCTGAATATCTTTAGCGTCTTCTGTGATATGGCCGGCATACCTTATACTCCTTATTTCTTTCTGGCAGGCGTATCTTTTCTCGTCTGCTAGCGCTCGTTTTGTCGGAACTTCTCCAGCCCAAAGTTTTTCAGCCCTTGCACGTATGACAGCCGCTGTGTATCTTTCGCTGTCGATTGTTTCCAACTCACTTTTTATCTCTCGTATTTTACTGGCGAAATGCCCTGGCACTGAACTTTCCATGCTCAAAAAAAACTGGAGTTGTTCATTCAGTTCTTTTTCTTTTTCTTTCTCTTTATGCCGCACCTTACTGCTCTTTTCTATGGATTTCAATTTGACCCACTCTTTGAAGCTGTCCCATTCCTCTGCAAAACTTACTGGTCGCATAGCAAGACGATTTTCAAACTCGGTCTTAACTTCCGTAAGGAACTCTTCATCGGCAAGAAGTTTGGCATTCATTTTCCATAGGTACCAGTTAAAGCGCGATTTCTTTCCTTTGCGACCAAACACTGCACTCACGAGACAATGATCGCTGAAAGACACAGGTTTGACCTCATATGCAGTACATAGGGAAACAAGATCTACCGAGGCATACACCCTGTCCAATCTAGCATGGCTGTCACGCTGAAAGTGCGTGAACTCTGGCTGGTTTCCAGTGGAGAACACACTACCAACATCCTCAAGGCCATACTCATGCACAAGTGCATTCAACAGCTCGGAGCTTCTGTCTCTTCGAGGTTTACACTTCGCCGCTCGGTCCACAGCTGCGCACACACAGTTGTAGTCACCAAGTACAAGCAAGATTTTGTCAGTCTTCAGCCACACCTCAATAGACTCAAAAAACAATTCACGCTCACATCCTGAATTGGGAGCATACACACACACAACACGCCAGCATAAATTAGAGTAGGTAAAATCGGTAACCAAAAGCCGACCGCTTGGACAGGCAAAAACGGACTCTACGCTTACTCCCAGCGTGTTGCGTATAAATAAAAGGCATCCACCCGATACACCAACAGAATGGCATACACACACATAAAAGTTTGTTTGAAAAGAAGCCACCATACAGTCAGTGCTTTCTTGGCTCTCAATCTTTGACTCTTGCACAGCTGCTATATCTATATCATTATCCAAAAGGAGGCGACTGAGTTGGCATTGTCGCCTTCTCGCTCCCAGTCCTCTGACATTCAAAGTAGCTACATGTACCGGCGAATTAAGCTTGAGAGTCATGTATTAGAGAGAGACGCCCGTACCCGCATGGTGCCTACCTTCATGGTTGCATGGCTTCTGCTTCTGACGAACAGCGGCGTATGTATGCATGTAATGTCCTCCCAGCAGAATGTCGGGATGCATTCAAACGAAGTCCAAGCACATTGTTTCATTTTTGCTCACACACGCACCACTTGGTTGCAGAAGGTTCCTGACGCTGGTCGGTAGGCAGCCGACCCACAAATCGTTCAGGGCACCACAAAAACTACGGAGGCGGTTTCCCCGCCTGCCGCGTGTCGGCCGAGAAGTTCGGCTTCGGTCTTAACGTGGCTCTTCGGATGCCAGAAGTTTTCGGCGGCGGCTCACCACAAACACCGCCTGGCAGCTGAGTCTCCTCCACGCTTTCCTCATGCGGACGTTTCGCGGCAATTAAGGCTGCTGTCTCCGGCCCAACCTCCATGGCATCAGTAAAGGAAGGCTCAGTACTGAGGTGATCCTCAGCGTCGGAAAATTTGGCTACGTCTTCTGACACTTCCTTTGATGCGCTTTCATGGTCCTGGGATGGTACGTTCAAGACATGCCGAGTTTCATTCATTTCATTTGAGACCGTCACCTTATTCTTTGTTAAAACCGTCATGGAAGGCGCGTCCTGTTTCGTTGACTGGCCTCTAATGTCAGCAGCCTCCTCCGCATCCGCCTCGTCCATAATTAACTCGGACGAGTCTTCGCTGGTCCCAGGTCCAGCAATGCTAGCGTAGGTTCGTGCACACTGGCTGTCTTCATGCCCGAACCGTCGACAGGTTCCGCAGCGAGGAACCCGGCACTCTTTGCGGATGTGACCCGTACCCCGACAGCGTAGGCACAACGGGGGTCTGCCTGGCACAATGACGAGCGCGAGCTCGCCGCTAACATTCAACTGATGCGGCAGGTCGTCGAGCTTCATGCCAGCTTTCAGCTTCAGCGTTACGAGTCTAGTTGTAGAGCCCTTTTCTAGCATACCTTTAACACGCCAACGCTCCCGGGAAACTTCCGACACCTTTCCGTAAGGCGCAAATGCAGCACGAACATCTTCATCTGGCACGTTGTGTAGTAGCCAGTGAAGCTTGAGTCGCACGTCCTGGTTCGCCGGGTCAATCACCAAACAGCGACCGTTTTTCACAGACAGCTCACCTACACTGACAATCTTGTTGACGGCTTCAGTATCCTTGAGAGTGACGGCCCAGACGTGGCTCATCCGATACGCCCCCATAGCGATAACATCGGGGATTAGCGAGTGTTGTGCTAAAGCATCCCGGAAATCTTCCACCCGGTACGGGCGGGCCCTGATATCGGCGTGCAAAAAAACGGTATTCAAAACAAACCGACCTGTTGGAAGTGCAGGCAAAACGACCTGGTAAGTGTTGTCCTGTTCAGCAGTCCTGTTACCGCGGCCTGACATGGCCGCTGAAGCCGCTCCTGAGGAGCCCTGCATCCTGCGTCCGTTCACTGGCGTGGCCGGAAGCAGAATCCCACTGAGCTATACCCCCAGCACATAGAACAAGGGCTCGAGCTGCTACTATAAAGAGCACAAACAGCGTTAGCAGAAGAATAAAACAATCGCGAAGGGGGCACCCGGGTTTGAAACGGGGACCTCTCGATCTGCAGTCGAATGCTCTACCACTGAGCTATTTTTTTTTTTCTTTATTGCCGTGAAACACAAAACAAAAATACACATGATAAAAAACGTCAACTACACTTGAGCTAACGCGTAAGTGGCTAAAATCTTTTCAAGTGCACTAACTCATCAAAGAGACAATGCCATTGTGGCGGATCCTGCTGCCTCATGAAAGTATCACGTATATAAACAGCACTTTCAATAAAGTTTTCACGCGAAGATCGTGTATCCATATCTGCATGACGCACCTGCATTCGTGTTTTCCACAAACTATGGAGGCCAAGAAGCATAATTAAATCATAAGGTGCATCATCGTTCTGCACTGGTAGAAATCTTATACCGTAAGGAGTTAATGGAAGCTCCTTTTTAATTGTCCTTTGGAGGACGTCCCATAGAAATACAGCATCCCAACACTGTAAGAAAACGTGTTCAATTGTTTCCGGTTTTTTGCACAACAGGCAATTTGTTGTCCATGGGACGAAGATACCTTTTTCATTCAGCCAGGTTTTAACAGGGAGCGTATTAGAGTGAAGTTTGAAAAGGAATGTTTTAGCTGATGGCCTCACGGGCATCTTCTTAACTCTTTTCAAAACGTCCTGCCCTGGGCCTCCACAGTGTAATGCCCGGTAAAAAGGCACCGGCAGCATCACGTCAATGAGATCTTTATACAGTTTTTTTCTAGGAACGTTGTAAAGGTAATCAAAAGAAAACCGCACTTCAAGCAACTTGCACGAAAAAACAACCTCGCGCAGGTAGCCAGTCACAGTACCAGGCATGTTTTCACAAGACACAATCCATTCAGGGAGCAGCCTCTGTAATCGCACTTGCATCACGGTTCTTAAAAAGGTATCTTTTTGATCACGGAGGAATATAAATCGCGAAACCACCTGACGCAAGAACAGATGTGCAAGGCCAAGCCCGCCCCTTTTAACAGAAATAAACAAATTCGTCCGGGCGGTTTTTTCCCATGTGGATGCCCAAATAAAAACAGCAAAAACGCGGTGCAGTTTCTGAATTGAGGTTCGTGAGACACACAACACATTCATGAGGTACCACAGCCTCGAAATAAGAAAAACATTGCAAATAGAAGCGCGCGAAAATATTGAGAGTTGCCTTCCTTGCCAGGCATCCGCTTTTTCTTTCGCTCTGGATGTTTCTTCCATCCAGTGCACGTTGGGATCTTGATAACATTCTAAAGGCACGCATAGATATCGTGTTGGGAGAGCAGACCATCGCAGCTTACAGAAGAAATCAGGTGTCACGTCCCAATCACCGTGCCAAAACCCAGAGCTTTTCTCCCAATTGATCTTACATCCCGTTTGATCACAAAATGTTTGGACGACACTCGTGGCTTCACAAATGCTCTTTCTAGTTGCACAAAACACTGCTATGTCATCGGCATATGCTAGCATTTTCACGTGTGCTGATTGCAGCTTGAACCCTAAAATGCGATCGCTATCAATGATAGCCAAGCAAAGTGGCTCTAAATACAGTGCAAACAGCAGGGGTGAGAGTGGGCAGCCCTGCCTTACCGATGAACGTACTGCGATGCTGTCAGTCAGTTCACCATTCACTATAATACGGGTCGTGCAGTTCGCATACGCCATTTTAACACCCTCCACTATGACGTCACCAAGGTTAGAATGCTCCAAAATGGAAAACAGAATTTCGTGAGAAACACGGTCAAAGGCTTTCGCCAAATCTAACTGCATCATGGCTATCTGACCACCGAGTGCATCAACACATTCTAGTACGGTTCTTGCGACATGTATATTCGTGGCAATGGATCGACCCTTGATGCCGCACGTTTGATGAGACCCAACCAATTGCTTTATTACGCTTTGCAGTCGTTTTGCTAAAACCTTCATGTACACCTTGTAGTCAACATTGGTGAGGCTAATCGGTCGATATGACCCCACCAACAGACGTTTCTCCGGATCATCTGTCTTGGGTATTAGAACAATGTGCGATGTACAGAAAGACAATGGGACAGTATTACGTTCATAAGCTTCAGTGATTACACAGAGCAAAAACTGAGCCGCATACTGCTGAAACGTTTTAAAGAAGGCAGCGCTTAGGCCATCCGGCCCAGGGGCCTTCCCAGTTGTCAGGTCATCTATTGCAGATACTATCTCCTGCAACGTTATCGGTGTTTCTAGGCGCGCTTTACTTTCGTCATCCAGTGCATGCATCACTCTCAGAAAATCTGTTTGAAAGCCGCCTACAGTCTGAGGCTTAGCGCTAAGCAGTTCTTCGAAGTGCTCTGCTACCGCACGCTGAATATCTTTAGCGTCTTCTGTGATATGGCCGGCATACCTTATACTCCTTATTTCTTTCTGGCAGGCGTATCTTTTCTCGTCTGCTAGCGCTCGTTTTGTCGGAACTTCTCCAGCCCAAAGTTTTTCAGCCCTTGCACGTATGACAGCCGCTGTGTATCTTTCGCTGTCGATTGTTTCCAACTCACTTTTTATCTCTCGTATTTTACTGGCGAAATGCCCTGGCACTGAACTTTCCATGCTCAAAAAAAACTGGAGTTGTTCATTCAGTTCTTTTTCTTTTTCTTTCTCTTTATGCCGCACCTTACTGCTCTTTTCTATGGATTTCAATTTGACCCACTCTTTGAAGCTGTCCCATTCCTCTGCAAAACTTACTGGTCGCATAGCAAGACGATTTTCAAACTCGGTCTTAACTTCCGTAAGGAACTCTTCATCGGCAAGAAGTTTGGCATTCATTTTCCATAGGTACCAGTTAAAGCGCGATTTCTTTCCTTTGCGACCAAACACTGCACTCACGAGACAATGATCGCTGAAAGACACAGGTTTGACCTCATATGCAGTACATAGGGAAACAAGATCTACCGAGGCATACACCCTGTCCAATCTAGCATGGCTGTCACGCTGAAAGTGCGTGAACTCTGGCTGGTTTCCAGTGGAGAACACACTACCAACATCCTCAAGGCCATACTCATGCACAAGTGCATTCAACAGCTCGGAGCTTCTGTCTCTTCGAGGTTTACACTTCGCCGCTCGGTCCACAGCTGCGCACACACAGTTGTAGTCACCAAGTAACTGAGCTATACCCCCAGCACATAGAACAAGGGCTCGAGCTGCTACTATAAAGAACACAAACAGCGTTAGCAGAAGAATAAAACAATCGCGAAGGGGGCACCCGGGTTTGAAACGGGGACCTCTCGATCTGCAGTCGAGTGCTCTACCACTGAGCTATACCCCCAGCACATAGAACAAGGGCTCGAGCTGCTACTATAAAGAACACAAACAGCGTTAGCAGAAGAATAAAACAATCGCGAAGGGGGCACCCGGGTTTGAAACGGGGACCTCTCGATCTGCAGTCGAGTGCTCTACCACTGAGCTATACCCCCAGCACATAGAACAAGGGCTCGAGCTGCTACTATAAAGAACACAAACAGCGTTAGCAGAAGAATAAAACAATCGCGAAGGGGGCACCCGGGTTTGAAACGGGGACCTCTCGATCTGCAGTCGAATGCTCTACCACTGCGCTATACCCCCAGCACATAGAACAAGGGCTCGAGCTGCTACTATAAAGAACACAAACAGCGTTAGCAGAAGAATAAAACAATCGCGAAGGGGGCACCCGGGTTTGAAACGGGGACCTCTCGATCTGCAGTCGAGTGCTCTACCACTGAGCTATACCCCCAGCACATAGAACAAGGGCTCGAGCTGCTACTATAAAGAGCACAAACAGCGTTAGCAGAAGAATAAAACAATCGCGAAGGGGGCATCCGGGTTTGAAACGGGGACCTCTCGATCTGCAGTCGAGTGCTCTACCACTGAGCTATACCCCCAGCACATAGAACAAGGGCTCGAGCTGCTACTATAAAGAACACAAACAGCGTTAGCAGAAGAATAAAACAATCGCGAAGGGGGCACCCGGGTTTGAAACGGGGACCTCTCGATCTGCAGTCGAGTGCTCTACCACTGAGCTATACCCCCAGCACATAGAACAAGGGCTCGAGCTGCTACTATAAAGAACACAAACAGCGTTAGCAGAAGAATAAAACAATCGCGAAGGGGGCACCCGGGTTTGAAACGGGGACCTCTCGATCTGCAGTCGAATGCTCTACCACTGAGCTATACCCCCTTTTTTTTTTTTTTTTTTTTTTCTTTATTGCCTGGCTTTGACACAAATACACCGCACTGGAACTCAAAACAACAGGAAAAAAAGGAATAATATATGTACACAAAGGTAGCTAGCGTTGCCTAACACCCACTGAGGGGCAGGCATTGTCACGTTTAAAATTCCTTGAGCACCGTCAAAGGTTCCAGCTTTGACAGCCACTCAGGAGCACATGGTTGCAATTTAAGCACGTCGAGCCATCGCTGCACACTTTCACGGAAATACATGCGGGCTGGCCGTGCATCTGGATCGCAGTGATAACCAGCCATTCGTGCGCGCCATATACTGTGGAGGCACATTAACATAACCTGGTCTAACGGCATATCATCGTGGTTATCCAATGGCAAGTACCTAATGCCATGGGAATCAAGTGGCAACTGTTTTTTTATTGTCCTTTGCAGAACATCCCACAAATATACCCCCTCCCAGCAATGCAAAAACACGTGATCTATTGTCTCTGGTTGTTTGCAGATGAGACATTGGGCCCCCCACGGTAGGAACATACCCTTCTCCTCCATAAATGATTTTACACTCAAAGTACCGGTATGCAGCATAAAGAAAAACGTTTTAGCTCCCGGAGCAACTTGCATTTTCTTTACGCGTTTTAGTACATTACTTCCTGTGCCTCCATAGTATAAAGCTCGGTACAAGGGCACCGGGAACACCACTTCACAAACATCCTTGTATAATGTTCTCCTGTTAACATTACTTAAATACTCTTTCGAAAAACGTGCGCTTAAGAATTTCACACTCAAAACAATTTCTCTAAAGAAGCCAAACAGAGAACCAGGCATACATTGAGTATACACTACGAAATCAGGCAACGCTCGACCAAGTCTCTGTTGACACACTGTGCGCAGGAATGGATCACTGGCATCCCTAAAAAACATAAACCGGTTGACAATCTGTCGCACAAACAAATGACCCAGACCAAGCCCCCCATGCTTCACCTGCCGGAACAAATTTGTCCGACTGCACCTCTCCCAACTCGAGGCCCAAACAAACACCGCAAAAACTCGATGCAATTTTTGCACATTTACACGGGAGCAATGCAACACTTGCATAACATACCATAACTTACTAATTAAAAACAGGTTGCAAACTGCGGCTCTTGCAAATATTGATAATTGAGCGCTTTTCCATTTCTCCGCTTTTTCACTGGTTTCTTTGACCTGCTCTCGCCAGTATGGCTCGCTTTCCTTGTAAAATTTCAAGGGCACACCCAAGTACTTTGCAGGCGTTGTAACCCACGACACATTAGCAAAAGTGTCGGGGGTCAGCTGCCATTCTCCGTGCCAAAATCCCAGGCACTTACCCCAGTTAACTTTACTCCCTGTGACTTTGCTAAAATGTTTTACCACATCCACTGTCCTCTTTATACTCTCCTTATTTACACAAAAAACCGCAACGTCGTCTGCGTAAGCCAACAATTTGACTTCTGACTCCTGCAGTCGAAAACCATCAATGTCATTGTTTTGTAGGATGCTTAAACACAACGTTTCAATATAAATGCCGAACAAAAGAGGGCTGAGGGGGCAACCTTGGCGCACCGAACGTCGTACTGAGCTATACCCCCAGCACATAGAACAAGGGCTCGAGCTGCTACTATAAAGAACACAAACAGCGTTAGCAGAAGAATAAAACAATCGCGAAGGGGGCACCCGGGTTTGAAACGGGGACCTCTCGATCTGCAGTCGAGTGCTCTACCACTGAGCTATACCCCCAGCACATAGAACAAGGGCTCGAGCTGCTACTATAAAGAGCACAAACAGCGTTAGCAGAAGAATAAAACAATCGCGAAGGGGGCATCCGGGTTTGAAACGGGGACCTCTCGATCTGCAGTCGAGTGCTCTACCACTGAGCTATACCCCCAGCACATAGAACAAGGGCTCGAGCTGCTACTATAAAGAACACAAACAGCGTTAGCAGAAGAATAAAACAATCGCGAAGGGGGCATCCGGGTTTGAACCGGGGACCTCTCGATCTGCAGTCGAATGCTCTACCACTGAGCTATACCCTATTTTTCTTTATTGCCGGCTTCGACACACAATACACAACATACAAAAGTGATAAAACGTGTCAGCAAACCTTTAGCGGACACGACGCGTTAAAATTTATTCATCTCTACCAAGCTGTTAAGGTGGTCTATCCATTCTGGTGGTTCGGGGAGTGTTCGATACACTTCCTTCAAACGTACAACACTTTCTATAAAATGTTCCCGCACAGGGCGCACATGAACATCTGCATTGTTGAACTGCATTCGCGTTTTCCACAAGCTGTGGAGGCCGAGGAGCATAATCGTATCCAGTGGACTATTGTCAGCGTGTAAAACCGGAAGGAATCTTATGCCGTACATATCTAGGGGTAATTCTTTTTTCAAAGTCCTTTGAAGCACATCCCAGAAAAAGATGGGATCCCAAAAATCCAGGAGTACGTGTTCTATGGTTTCAGCTTTCTTACATAGGTAACAGTTAGTCGTCCAGGGTACAAAAAGACCTTTTTCATGAAGCCATGTTTTTACTGATAACGTGTTAGTATGAAGTTTAAAGAAAAAGGATTTGACCGAGGGTAACACCGGCATTCTCTTCACTCTGTGCAAAATATCTCCTCCTGGGCCTCCACATAATGGCAAACGGTAAAGTGGAACCGGAATCATTGCATCCAATAAATCTGAGTACGTTTTTTTCCGCGTCACATCACTCAAGTATTGCATCGAAAATCGCGCATGCAGCATCCCGTATGCAAGTACCACTTCGCGTAGGTACCCTCTCACAGCCCCACCCATAGCATGACAAGAGCATACCACATATCCTGGAAGGAGTCTGCACAGTCGGAGTTGCACAACTGTGCGCAGGAACATGCCATTTTGATTTCGCTGAAACATAAATCGTGAGACGACTTGCCTCAAAAACAAATGTGCAAGGCCTAGCCCACCTTTTTTTGCAGACAGGAACAAGTTTGTCCGACTGGTTCTTTCCCACGTCTGTGTCCAAATGTGCTGAATATGGTATGTCATGAATATGGTATGTCATGAATGTGCTCAGTGCCGAGAGGCACTGAGCACATTCATGACATACCATATTTTTGCAGTGAGAAATAAATTGCACACGGTAGCCCGCGCAAATACAGATAATTGCCTTCCTTGCCACGCATCAGCCTTTTCTTTTGCATTTAAAGTTTCATCTCTCCAATACGAATCAGGGTCCCGGTATGCTTGAAGAGGTACACCTAGATACGTTGTAGGAATCGTTGACCACTGCAGTCGAGAGTAGTACTCTGGCGTGTCTTCCCAACTGCCGTTCCAGAAGCCATAGCTCTTTTCCCAGTTTATTAACGCCCCCGTAGACTGACAATACTTGTGGACTACATTTGTGGCTTCACAGATGCTATCTTTATCTGAACAGAAAACCGATATATCATCGGCATAGGTCAATATTTTAACATGCGCTGACTGTAGCCTGAAGCCCGTTACGCTCTCATTATTTCGGATAGCCAAGCAAAGAGGCTCAAGGTAGAGTGCAAACAACAGGGGCGACATGGGACAGCCCTGCCTAACTGACGGCCGCACTTGCAGGCTTTCGGTCAGTTCTCCGTTCACTATAATTCGCGTTGTGCAGTTGGCATACGCCATTCTGACGCTGTCTGTTATTAAATCCCCAACATTGGAGTGATCCAGTATGGCAAACAGCACATCATGCGGCACCCGGTCAAATGCTTTTGCGAGATCCAGTTGGATCATTGCCACACGGTCACCAAGTGCGTCACAACATTCTAGTACGCCTCGCGCTACGTGAATGTTCGTGGCGATGCTCCGTCCCTTTATGCCACAAGTCTGATGCGTGCCGACCAGCTTTGTTATCACACATTGCAGTCGTCTTGCCAACACTTTCATAAATATTTTATAATCAACGTTGGTGAGGCTTATCGGGCGATAAGACCCCACCAGCAAACGCTTTTCCGGCTCCTCAGTTTTCGGAATCAGTATGATATGAGAAGTTCTGAAGGACAGTGGAACACGGTTTTGCTCATAAGCTTCATTGATAACCTTCAGGAGTAGGTGAGCTATCATTGGCTTAAACATTTTATAAAAGGACGCCCCTAATCCATCAGGGCCCGGTGCTTTACCAGCTGGCAGAGCGTCTATTGCGTCCTCTATTTCTTCGACGCAAATTGGCATTTCTAGTCGTTCCTTTTCTTCATCATCAAAATTGGGCATTAGAGGCAAAAATTCTGCTTCAAAATCCCCTACCATTTTTCGCGGGTGACCAAGTAGGTCTTTGAAATGACCGACAATTACATGTTTGATAACACTGCCGTCCGACGAAACATCATTCCCACTTCGTATTTTCCGTATTTCCTTACGGCTCGCGTATCGCTTTTCGTCCGATAAAGCACGCTTTGTAGGTGCTTCAGCGGCCCACAGCTTCTCAGACCGTGCGCGAATAACCGCCGCTCTGTACTTATCTGTATCTAATCTTTCCAACTGTATCATGATGCTCCTTAGTTCTTTGGAAAATGTACCTGGTTGAGCGCATTCTATACCAGTAAGGGATTCTAGTTGCTCACACAGGTGTTTTTCGTTTTGTTTCTGTTCATATCGCAGTTTACTACTTTTTTCAATTGCTTTCAGTTTTACTGCCTGTTTAAATTCTTCCCAGCCCACGGCACCACTTATCGGCTGCTCTGCGAGCAACTTTTTTAGCTCCTCCTCAACGTCCTCTGTTTGTCCCAAGTAGCCGCGCTGTTTTTTGATCTTGAAATAAAGTCATACCGCTGACAGCGATATTGAGCTGGGTGATTATTTTGTTGAATATTTGGCGAATGCTAGCTCCGCTCCTTATTGACATGCACCTCCATATTTGTTTGCGCTGCCGCGTGAAGTAACATAAAAACAATTAAAAGTAATCATTCAACATCACGATGCTGCAGTAAGCACTTTCCGAGTTGTCAAAAAATTTCACGAGACATCATGGCGGCACACGGCAGTAGCTACATTTCACAGTGATAGCCATTGCAGCTAACTGATGTGAGGTTATCGATAGTTCTATGGATAGTTTCAATAGCTGAGTCACTTTTGAACTGTCGATAATAAATGAAACTAGTACAGTTAATATCTCGCTATCAATATTTAATTCTTTCGATACTGATATCGATAGCACTAGCGGTAGTACTTTTAACAGTATACTATCGATAAAAAGTAACCACGAGCACTCACTGCGCTCCACTACGGTGTTTACCATAGCCTGAATCTTTTTGGGACGTTAAACCTCATAAACCTGGAAACCGACCAGGTATCCCAAACGTTTCTCAATATCACTGGCCAAATGCATAATTATCTATAGCCTTACAATCGATAGTATTCTCATCGATGGTCTTATTATCGACAGTATTCTTATCGATAGACTTACTATCAATAGCAATACTATCGATTCTACTGTTGATTTTTCAGTTCAACTTGAGCTAGCCTACTCGTCGAAACGTTTAGAGGTAAAGATCGAATTCTTAATGGTTCGCTCTGATAAAATATGTGGTTAGACATTTTTACACCTTTTCTGTTACCTGTATCATTACACACAATATCTGTCTACATGTTACGAATACTCTAGTGTCTGATTTTATCTTATTTTCAGGTCCTTGTCTTTTATAGTAATTTCACGATCAACATGGCAAACCACAAGCCAAAATGTTGCCAAAGAGTTGGAGGAACAAGTAAACATCTGAACTTTATTTCAATTTTTGGTGGAATCTACGCACTGCGTGAAAATTCTAGCAAAACACACGGCTGTAGCCCGATTGCAAAGGCGTTTTAGCGGTACCGGGTCGACACCATTGTCTATCGAAATGGCATCTAATATGTTTTTCACAAACTCTGCAATGACTTCCGTGTTTTTTCGCACGCTTAAGACATCGATGAATGAAGAACCCTGATCTTCAGGAGAAGCATACAGGATTCGGCGCACCGCAAAAGCTACACATAATGCGAGGAAAAGACTGAACCTACAATTCACTCCGGGGTAAAAGTGAACAATAAAATCCAGCTTTCGTGGACGCAGCAAAACAAATCTCGATCGCCCGCGGAGCTATAACGCGGTGTTGGGCAAACAGCCTAAGAGAAAGCAAAGAGAATGCCAGCGAACAAACAAAAGAAGTCACTTTCGATGAACGCTGAAGCCCAAATTCGCCTGCTGGAGGCATACTTAGCACCGAGAAAAAAAAAAAAATAATAATGCAACGCTGTTAATACACCGATGGAGATCGCTGATCGAACTCCCACTCTGGCTCCTGGAGTCCATGAAGCCGCAGAGGCATACCTCTCAACGAGCAACGCTGCGGCTGCTCGTCTTTGTTTTGTTCCTTTCTTTTGGGGCCAATAGGGCTGCCGTGCCAGCTACGGTGCACTCGCCTCCCCACGAGCTTTTGGCCGAGTGGGCGGTATACACGCACCTGCTGGCACCCACGCGCTGTGGACGCCAGTGTGACACCCCCATATCACACGACACGCTACAACACCGGGGGCTCTGGCTTGGCACGAGTGAGAAGTTTGCTGAGGAGGAATCTATTGCCAGTCACAGGGGATGGAGAACGCACTCTGACCATGTATAGGTAGCAGTCTTGTTATGAGCGTAACGATTCATTGCAAGCATAACGATTGAACCTTAGCGTCTATTGAGTATGTAATGATACTGCGTGCTTTTTCTTTCGGCTATTTTTGTCTTCTGCAGTTTGAAAATAGTCTCGGAGGTCGCAGCAAGTTTGAATGCCTCTTCATATTTGTTTTAAAAAGCTCAGTGGCTAAATGCAGCTGACTGGTGGTAAATAAATTTATAACTAATTATAATTTATGCAGACATTTCAGAGCGTTCTGACACCTCAAACACCACGCGCACTGGTAGTACGTAATGACCGCCTGTATAAGGAATACGCCAGGTTGGCTCACCAAAAAATATGCATCTAGCTAGACAACGCAGCGCTTATGCCTCTGTAATAACAGCGGCGGCAGCGATTTTGGATCATGGCTGGCGTAGCAGAGTCTGAAATGAGGCCTACATCGTGGTATTAGCGCATACGCGGATTATATATTCTCAACTTATTCGCGTTGGGAGCTTGAAGTGCAAGTTTAGCAAGCGTTAAGCCCCTTCATGAATAAAGCAAGGGAAAGTTCCTTTTCGCGGCTCTCGCGCGACTGCGTAAGTGAATTAGTCTAGCAAACTCACGGCACGAGGAGCTGCTCCGGCTCATTTACATTAGTGCCGAGGTGAGCTCATTTTAAATGCGCGTTTTTATTTTGAAATTAAGGCTTGAATGAAAAACTGCTAATTAGGTTGCCTTAACAGGACAAAATGTCAGCGAAGATATTTGATTGATCCTGCCACTCTTCAACCTCCGCCTTGCTAAGCAAATATATTCCAGGTAAAACACAAATCACAACGTGCTCTTTAGAGTAACAGAAAGTTTCACTTGAGTTTCGTCGTTCTTCCCCCAGATGCAGAATTCGTAGGTCTTCACCGCCTAACGAGAGCGTTAAAAAAAAAAAAAAAAAAACAAAAGATGTAAATTTCAGTCACTTTCTCACGGCTTTTCCGAGTACTCATCCGACGAGTACACAGGCGGTCAACGTGAAGGTAATCCATCATTCCTGTGCTCGCGCTTTCCTTTTCCGTCATCTGGCTGCTGGCGCTCCTTCGCCCCAGCGTACACTAGGGTGCCCTGTCTTTGCTCGCGTCGGTGCAGCGCACGTTCGATGGTGCGCAGAACGGCCTTTCCCCAGCCGAGAAGGCATCCCACACCCGTCCCTCCCCCTCTTCCACGCAGCGGACGCCTCATGTGAGGCACAACGTCCTCTCCAATCGCATTACGCAAATTTGATGCTAATGGACAGACGAAGTGGTGGAAGGAACAGCTTTCGCAAACAACGCGCATTAAGCGCTCTACCTTGCTGAATTCTTTATACGCACAGCCGCAGCAACCAGCAGACCGAATTCCTCATGACTCAAGACGCCTTGGTAGCACGACAGCTATATTCCTCGCGAACGATAGATAGGGCGATGAGATTAGGCGTCGAAAGCGTCCCCATCTATACTGTATCTCCCGCCAGCATTTTCGTTATTTTTTGTTCGTTTTTTGTACTGTCATCATTAGATTCTTCATGCCATCCGGTGAAAGAAGTCAAAGTCTGTGTTGGGAGGGAAGCAGCCATGGGTGATGGCAGTCAATAAGTGACGTATCACATGGGGCTCTTCTTCTTGTCATATATTTGCACCAATATCTATTAAACCGTTGGCGCAGGTGACGGAGGCTTCTGCACAGAGAACGGACAGGTGGCTCACGTGACAGGTTCAGCAATTAGGTCTTGTGACAGATGCGTCACCTGACCCCTGCAGTGGAGGAAGGGCTCTGCTATTCTGCATTTATCTTGGAAGTTTGCGGGGTAACTATGTTCCTAAATATAGCTTAAAAGGGACATTGTACCGGTCTAGTTAACGCATTCCTGTACGTTTCCGTTTCATGAGCTTATAGGAACCTTAAGCTACTGACCAAAGCTACTTGCCGTGACTCATAGCGAGAAAATTTCATGAAACTGTTTCTATATTGATCCGGTGCCAACATTTAAGGCATCCGTATTAGTAAGGTCCAGACAGCAACAACCCTTTTGTAGAAAGGCTGGCAATGGACTGTTGGCATAGCCTCTTTCTCTCGGTTTCAGCAAAATGTGACCAAGAATCCTCTTCTCTTTCGCAAACAGCCTCAAGTGACGTTCGTAGTGTCTCTCCTAACTGCGAACCACCGCGATCTATGCCGAAGATCGCAGCTAAACAATGCTGAAAAAAGCTGCAGTTTGCTTCTCCATGCCTGGACAGGAGTGCGTCTTCGGGCATAAATGCGGTTTCAAGCATTTAACCTCTTCGACTTGCAGGTTTTTCATAGAACGAAGCATACGTACAAACATTATCTCTGCATTAACTTAATATTGTCGTTATGAGAGTGCATGGCATATTTCCGCGTGCAGTATAGGCATAACCGAATGCTTTGAATGAAACCATGGAAACCGTAACTACAGACAGAAATTAAGCACCTCTCTATTGGATGTGCACATCTCGCCAACCTTCTCTGAAGCAAATAAAACACTGTGATGCTGGCTTTCAAAAGCGGATTTATGACCAGTCATTAATCCTTTTTGTTTTATTGCGAAAGCAATACTACTCGCATTTTCAGCCCTTCGCGTAGCCACGGTCGGTAGGCACGTTTGACCTTTATTGACCCCAGATGGCTGTGACGTCATACCAGCTGGGAGAGATGGGCTACCAAGTCGAGTCGTCGGGTGGCGGCGGTCGGTAGACTCGGCGCGCTGCAGTTGAAGCAACGCTGCTACCGAGTGGACGCTGTCGTGACGCTGGGACTAAGTCGACCCGACCTTCACTTGGTAGCGTGCAGAGACTCCGGGTTGAAGAAGGATTGAATCTTCGAAGTTGGTAAAATATATACAAGCAGGTTTAATGGTACTTTGAGAAAACTTATTTACATGAAAAAAAGGGTATATCAGCAAAATGGCAAGCGTTAAGAGTTCATAGCGAGATGCGTCTGGATGAGCCGTTTACCCAGGGCTCAGAGCGTCATTTCGTGCTCTGCAATGTCCTTAAATCCCCCTATGTCCAGCTCCTCTCTGAAGATGCTGACCAATCAGTTCCAGGGCACACCCCTCAGATATCGGCAACCAATCGATCACATCACTGCACTGATGGTCTGATGCACTGACTGGTCCAGTATTGTTTCGTTGGGCGTGGTCACTTGTTGGCGGGTAGAGCTTGGGAACGGCGAGGAGGTAAATTTCGATTCTTCTGCAAAGATTCGCTATGTTGGTTCCGGCAAGTGGATTTCCTTCTCAGAAACCCAAGTGTACGTGCGCGCCACGAATACTGCTCCCAGCATTGTCCCTTTCTGGCAATTGCAACTCTTTCCTGCATTCCCGGGAAATCCTCTAATGGCCGTAATCGTCATGCTCCTTTCTTCTCCTGTACGTCAGCGGACGTGTCACTCCGATCGTCTGCTTTGGACAATAGGCATTCCTCACTTAACAATAGCGCCTCTCGACGGGAAGGGTGAACAGTTGAACAAAAACACTTCCGGCTATTTCTCACAGGGCGACGTTTCTTTGTATTTTTCTTGACGTTCCCTTGACAGGGCCAACTTGGCAGTTGCAGGGTCACAATAAAGCAAAGCATGCTCACACAAAAATATTCATGGAAACAGGCTCACTTAGAGCCCTTGCACCAACAGCACATATCAATACCATGCCCACAGGCGAACAATAGGGCGCGCAAGCGCGGACCATGCACGGTCACAACAACGCGCTGCTGTCACCTCTTCTCGCAGTTGGAAGGAAGAGGAGGAAAACGATGGGTATATAAATGCTCGCGCTTGCTCAGCTGAGGGACTCGCTATGCATCCTGATAAACAGAAAGAAAAGTCACGCCGTCTCGATGAAGCCAGGACCCGACAGCGGGCTACAGAGACAGATGAAGAACGGGAACAGCGTCTCGCTCGACGGTGCGCTCAAGATATAAACAATAAAGCTAAACAATAGTAACGAATGTGTGCCGTAGGGTCGACATGGTACACCAGAATTAGCTACACTACGAGCTGAACTACAGCGCAGCCATGCTCTTATTGCTTTCGCAACCTACCCGGATTAACTAAAGCTAAGCCCCAGCTAATGTTTTTAGGTGAATAAACAGATTTCCCTGAAAAACAAAAAAGCTTTTAAAGCCTGTAATTTGGCGTTTATCTATATACTTTTGCTAAATCGAACAATACGAAAGGCTTTCGTGCCTTCATTGCACTGAAAAGCAAGAAAGCATTCAGTCCTTTCTCCGCTGCCTTTTTTTTTTATTCGCAAATCACTTGCATTCTTATCCTTTACTGCAGATGGCATCTTGGCGACTACGCATTTCTCAAACTTAGTATTCCTCGCATTTTTCTGCGCCAAGCATGAGCAGAATTTGGTTCCAGAAGACACGGTCAATGGTAGACGATGCTCACTTAGAGTAGTAACGACAAATACATTAGTTATTTCTTATGCTAACTAACTCGAGAAATTTGGTGCTTTCCTGGCATATACTTCGGGCCTTGAAGGCAAAAGCAAAATATCCGCCGATGTAAGAAACGCGCCAGAAACAAGAACAAAACAGCGGTATAACGAAAGACGTCTTGGTGTTCCTGAAGGTCCTATAGTGTGACGGCCGGTGTTCTTCTAGGGAGGCTTCGGAAGAAAAGAAAAGAAGCGAGCTGACCAAAGCCGAACCACAGGACTTGGCTACGCGCGAGTGACGTACTTTTCAATTCCTACGTGACTTACATCAGAATATGGACACTGTGTACAGGTTCTTCAAGTAGGACGTTTCCTATATTGAACTTCAGTACACACAGAAGAGGCGTATGTTAAGTCCCTGGGGGCAAGCTGCAAGTGTGACTAAGAGAACCGCCGCTGCCATCTGCAGGCATTGTTATGCACTGGCATGTATCGCAAAATGGCGCATTACTAGATTTAATCCAATTATCGTCCGGTCCTTATAGCATTGTCTGCCCAACAAAAATAAATTGTTTTTGGCGAAAGCTATTTGTCCGAGGCTCCGCGGCGTGCCTTGAAAGAAAGAAAAGGGAACAACCACTCTCCAGGGTACCGTGATAGTAAATGCCTAGGGAGCGGAACACGCAAGTGCATACCCGGTGGGTGCAGCCAGGCATACCCAAGAAAATGTATTGCAGAGCGTTCTTCTGGCCAAGAACTTTGGCGCATTGATAAAGCTTCGCAAATCGCAAAATATACACCTAAAAAAAAAATAACCTCCCATTATCTCAAAACGAGCCTGCGCTCGGCTATCACTTTTATGTTTACTTATTTTAGTTTATCTTTTATCATCCTCTTCTTTTCCTCTTTTTTTTTGCATACACAAGTGTAATTTCAAGAACTTCATGTGTATCGTATTTGTACGATGCATTTGTATTCCCTCTCTTCTGTCTGTGATGGGGGCATACCTTGCTTGCGCTAAAAGTGGTATTTCATTCGCTTTTTACGTTTGCGCCTTGAGGTGAAAGGGTGCCTCGCGTTCTTCTCTCAAGCTACCTTGATTTCCTTCTAATAAAAAAACAAAAAAAAAATTACCGACGATTATGTTACTTCCTAATGCGAAATTTGAGCGAGGGCAAATAAGCTGTTCAACCTTTTCGATACATTGAGGCAAACAAATCGAGCAGCACATGTATGCGCTATCACAGAATTTTTTTTTTATTTTTCACACGTATTCCTTTAACAAAGACTCCCTTCTCGGCGGCGGCGATGAGCTTCTGCTTCAGCCTCGCTTACACCTGGTTGCTCTCGACGGTGGCGATGAGCCTCCGCTTCGGCGGTGCGAACGGCAGGGTCTTCTCGACGGCGGCGATGAGCTTCTGCTTCAGCCTCGCTTACTGCTCTGGACTCCGGCGGCGGCGGCGGCGGCGGCGGCGGCGGCGGCGGCGGCGGCGGCGGCGGCGGCGGCGGCGGCGGCGGCGGCGGCGGCGGCGGCGGCGGCGGCGGCAGCAGCAGCAGCAGCAGCAGCAGCAGCAGCAGCAGCAGCAGCAGCAGCAGCAGCAGCAGCAGCAGCAGCAGCAGCAGCAGCAGCCGCCGCCGCCGCCGCCGCCGCCGCCGCCGCCTGATGCTGCTAACGCCGATAGTGAGTCAACCCCAGCTGCGGAGTTGGTTTCAGGGACAACGCCGCCGATGCCGACGCGAACAATATGATACCCTCGCTTCCGCAGCGCCAAGAACCAGGTCTAGCCGTGGGAAGGTGGTCACGTATTCGTCGACGTGCCGGGGCCTACGTGAAATAACCGGCGCGTCGGCAACTGAAGAGCACCCTATCAGCCACACAGGAACAGGGGGGGGGGGGGACCCTCCCCTCCTCTTTCTGCATGGCGGCAACGGTGTTCTATGCAGTCACGTTATCTTGACTCTCTAGCAGCGTCAGCGGCATCCAGCGGTATCAGTCGGTGGCTGCTAGCGCTGGGGGGATGAAAGGGGGGCGGAGCTGGTTACGAGGCCGACGCCGACGCGAAACGCAGGAACGGACGCCAAAGAGCGGCGCTCTAAAAAAAACTCACCACTTCTCTAAGATGCCTAGACTTACTGCAAGCTCGATCACGATATCTTTAGGGATCTGAGTCTAAGCGTCGTTATTCTTGCAATGTAAGTTTTATATTTGGTCTCCTAGCCGTTAGTATACTAGGTATAATAGGCGAAAATACAACGTATTTTTGCAAACTTTTTTTCTACGTCACCTACAAAGGGGCAATTTTAAGGGATAAAAGTGAACCGAATTGAACTACGGCTGGATCATTTGGTTCACACCATAGCAGACAGGGAAAATACGGGGCGTGCCACTAACATATACGCAGTCAACTTGATGTTTTTCGGGAGTTATAGGCGCGGGCACACTAAAACAAACTTCAATTACAAACCTAGGGCTGACAATCAGAGAGCGCGCCAACAATGTTTTGTGGATATATACACAACTGCAAATCTTCATCAGCGTCGTGCTCATTCATAAAAAAAAACAAATAATAAAGAGACGAAACTGAAACCGAGACGCTGCATATGGCGTGCCCAAAACCAAAAGTGCACATAGCGGATTCTGTTTCAAAAGCAGAGGTTGCAAGGACGAACAATAAGGTTATGTCCCACTTTGCGCTTGGGCAACTATGTTGGCAGTGCATTCCAACGTGGTGTGTTCTTGTTTTTACTGTTTTCATTTTCGTAAATGTTTTCTCGGTTCCCTCCTACATCAAGTCTCATAGACACGCGTTTTCTTTTCCGTTTTCTTTTGAACAGTGCTGCTTGTGCAGTGTACGCAAAAATATAGCATAATTATGTTACAACTGGGCATATTCATGAAGGACGATCTCAGTGAAACCGCCATGACCGCATCTCATACCCGGAAATTTTAGACTTTCCCTGGTAAAGACTTTACGAACGTAGTTTTTAGACGGGGGCTCTTTGTGCGCCTGTTCCCGTTCCTGCATTTCTCGTCGCCGTCGTCGTCGGCGTTGGCGCCGGCCTCGTAACCAGCTCCGCCCCCTTCTTCCTCCATGGCGGCCACCGCACTTGTTTTCCAATTGCTGGTGCCTCCCTCCCTTTTTCTGCGTGGCGGCGACGGTGTTCTCTGGTTGCCGAAGCGTCGGCTCGCTATCAGCGGATCACGGTGCGTGCATCCCAAGCCGAAACTCAGAGCCACATTGCCTTGACTCGCTAGCGGCGTCAGTGGCATCAGCCAGTTGCTGCTATCTCTTCGCAGCGCAGCGTTGGGCCCACGCGCTGCCTCCCGCAACTTCCCGATAACTTAAATGCTTTCTTCATTTCTCCGGCACAAAGCTTCCTTCATGACAGTCAAGAACGGTTAGTGGAGTGTTTCTTGATATAATACGTGCGAAAAATTAAAAACAGTTGTGTGTAATTGTACATGCATGTCTTGCTCGGAATCTTTGCCTCAATATATCGAAAAAGTGAGACAGCTGATGAGCTGCGCTCAAATTTCGCATTAGGAAGTAATGTAATCGTCGGCAAATTTTTTCGCAGTTGTATAAAACCTTGATAACAGTCCAGATATGAGCCTATCTTCCCTCGGCAGGCTTAGTGATTTTCGCTAGTAATATTCATTAATGTGCCCCATTGGTTTTTTTATGGCCTTCTGATTTCCTTTTTGCAGGCTCAGGAATAATGCCGAAGCAAAATCTTGGTACGGATCAGAAGTCCAGACCATTTCTATCAATATGCATTTGCAATGTATCTTTCAATGGTCCACAGTTGCCTTACAAATATCTTCAAAAAAGGTACCTCATTGGTTTTATATAACAGATTTACCTACTCACTACAAGCGGAGGAAAAACATTAAAAGCATGTTCTTTTCTCACATTGGAAGCTTGCCATTCTCATGAACATCTCCATCAGAGTAGGATATAATCTTCCGTAACTGCCTCACAATTAATAAGTTTCCCGAAATTGTGGAGCTGAGGCGCTTCGCTCTCCAAAACCCAGTTTGACGGTCGTCCGCTGCAAAACCATGCATTTTGACGGGACGGCAGAAGCATCAATCATAGTACAGCAACATTTGAAGAGAGGAACCGATACGCATTACATTGCCTTGGCCGTATATTCCTTGATCAGAAATTCCGGTCATATGATGTAATGAAACAGTAAGGGACCCTTCAATAGCAGCCACGATAGTAAAGGACTTCCAATTAAAACTAAACAAACAAGCGAACAAGAGTGGATAGTTTATCGTTTAAATTTGGGCGATTCTATAAAAGTCATTTGAAGACAGCAGAGGTACGCATCAGCGGCCATAGCTCAATGACACTAAAATGCCAGATGCTTTCCATGGACGATAACGAGCCCCAGTAATAAAGGGGCGTCGAGGACCAATAAGAGACGGCCACTGTTAATAGGACATCGCGTTCCATTAGCGTTTCCACCGAAATCGTACCTTCAGGAAAAGAGCGAAAATTTAAATACAAATGTCGCCAGTCTCGAGTTAAGAACCGTAATCGCCGCCTTTTCTTAGGCTAGGCTACATCACGAGTGTGAACAGAATGCACGAAAACTTAGAAATGCAATTCTCGCAGCCGTAAATGCGTCTTTTGAAGCCGGGATAAACATCAACGCAGCCAGTGAAAAAACTTTTTCTGGGAATACTGCATGAATGAATCCTCCCACCTGTCCATTTAAAATGTCGACGCCATTTTACGACATTCGCGTTTTCAACACGCATGAATTAGTACTAACGAAATCAAAGACTACCAATTTCCCAGACTCAGAGTGGTGCGGCATTTGTGGTATGCATTGTTCTCGGAGCTCCACAGATGGGGAAGAAAAGGAATAAATTACAAGCATGCATCCATACAAAACACGAGTATACCTCGCTTGCGTGGCATCCTTTCTTTTTTTGTCGGCATTCTTTGCAGGCGGACATAAGCGGAAATGCCAAAGGACTGCCGTTGACATTGATTTTATTGTTGGATGAGACTACTGTGCAGTTTTCTTTTTTTCTTTTTTTGATTGGACAATCAACTCTGTTTTAAAAATTTTCGGTACTTTCTGCTTCCCCTACCCTCCTTGTGCAAATTTACGCAGTATCAACAGGATCAACACATTATACGGGCGCCGGCATCTGGATTAAAATCAACCCACATCCCGCGTGTTTAACTCTCTCGTAGTTCGGTTCAAGCGGCTGCTCGGAACTCTCGCTCATTGCGGAGTTCATTCGTAGCACGTAACCACAGAAGAAATGTTTCACCATGAAGATT
>NC_139344.1:63623406-63685906 GCF_055883805.1 Amblyomma maculatum
TGCGCGATGCTGCCCTTTCCCTTTCCTTTTTAATTTCTTGTTTTCATCTCGCACTAAAACACCCGTGAGGCGAATTAGAGGACAACGGGCTCAATAAATAAAATCTGTACTTACCAGACAGAAAATCAAGAGTACCCCACAGGGATTGCATAAAGTTAGTGCGCAGAAAACTAAGAGCTAGATGGCAGGCTGCTTGGGAAAATGAAGCAAACAAAAAGCTTATTTCAGGAAATTGAAAATTGTGCCGACATCAGGAACGCGTCACCGAAGTATTTCACGCCGTCTACGCATAGGACACACACACATCGGAATCAGTATGATAATTTTGTTAGACATTTTTCAGTTTTGTTACCCGTGGTTTCCTGCTAATAAAAAAAGACAAACTTGTGAATGAAATGTGTTATGATGAGTTCGCAGCACATACCATTTTAATCTCATGCTCACAACTCGAGAAACTTAAGAAAAGGAATTTTACTGCCTTTTACAAAATACACATTCTATTTCATCCTGTACTGCGTTTAGGCGAACAAGCATTCGTCGATTCTTCTCTCGCTTTTACGTTTCTGAATAATGTTAATGTTTTAAACCATATACGGGCATTTTAACATATAGACGCTCAATAGCAGACCATCTTATCATGTGCTTGGCGCATGGTCGCCACAGTTGTATATGGAGCACAAAACTCCGTATAACTAACAGGTAGGCAATAAAGGCATAAATCGTAGAGATATGTTTGGGTAGGTTTGGTTTGGTTTGGTGGGGCTTAACGTCCCAAAGCAACTCAGGCTATGAGAGACGCCGTAGTGGAGGACTCCGGAAATTCCGACCGCCTAGGGTTTTTTAACGTGCACTGACATCGCACAGCACACGGGCGCCTTGCTTTTCGCCTACATCGAAAAGCGGCCGCCGAGGCCGGGATTCGATCTCGCGTTCGTAGGAACAGTAGTCGAGCGCCGTAACCACTGCGCCACCCCGGCGGGGCCTAGAGAAATGTCTTATTTATAGCAACGTGAATAGATTATATGAAAGCGGATAGCTTCCCTATTTTAGAATTAAATTAGCATTCAGAAAAAGGTGCAATTCATTGCGCACAAAAGTGAGTGAGCAAGGTGGCCGTGAACTTGTTACGACCACTGAAGGTGAACGTGGTCTCCGAAACGGCATATCGATAGTGGCAACTATATGCCGCTTTCCGCGTCCAGAATGTACCACGCACAGCTATGACCGACAAGAATATAATGCGTTTGAGAAGCCGAGGTTCGTGTCGGCATTTTCACGCTTTTCATTTTTCGGGCATTGCAGGACGATTTGCGTTCAAACGCTGCCCCTAAATTGACGCTTTCTTACTGTGACGGAGTAAAGACTCCACGAAAGTCACCGAGGACCAAGAGCGGAACCGAACTAAGTAGGGCCAGTGCCTCAACGGGAGAACTTCGGTTTTCTCTCCTCGAGAAGGAGACGCGCGCTCGCGATGAGCACAGAGTATCGACCGAGGAGTTTCTCGCTAAGGCTTCGTCGACGTATAGGAAACCAGACCCAGACACGGTCTCCAGTTGTGTACCGAGTATCACGGCGTCAGCGTTTGCTCCACGTCGATGTATATTGAGAGCTTGACAGCGAGTGTTTTGTTCACCCGCTCGGTCAAGCCGTTCGTTAGAGGGGTATGGTGTCGTCTTTCGGGGTCCGGTATGACTGTGAAGCAAAATCTGCTGCAGCAATTCGGCTGTGAATGCGGTACCGCTGTCGGTGATGAGGATCTCTGGTGCGCCATGACGCATAACAATGAGATGGATAAAAAAACTTTGCAACTTCTAGGGCAGTACCGTTGCTTAGAGCGGATGTTTCCGCGTATCGTGTAAGGTAATCCGTAGCAACGATTACCCACCTGTTACCGGTGTGCGAAAGTGGAAATGCTCCCAGTGTGGGCATGCCAATCTGCTGAAAGGGCCTCGATGGAGAACTTTGACAGATACTGCGCGTTTGCTTTTTCTAAACCAAAATAAATGTAACTAATAAACTAAGAAACCGCGACAGTTTACTACATTGATCTCAGGGCTCTGTTCGAAATTGTTAGCGTAAAAGAAATAAAGTCAGCATTGAAATCACCTTGTGCCTTATATTGCCGCGAATGATTCAACTCTTTATTTGTTATTTTTTGACAGCCACCGCTATGCGGCCTTATCATTGTGATTCTAGTGCGATGGTCGATTCTGCCCTTTGGTTTTGTTTGTGCTCGTTGTCGCAAGAGGCTGCTTTATCATTTTTCATTGTCGCGCAAGATACGTCGAGATGTATCTTGAAGGTTGCGGCCACTCACGTGCGTTTCTGCAATGTTCCAGATTACGCTAGTTATGGTCTGCGGCAATACCTCGATGTTTCCTTGCCGCCTTTAAATTGAGCGCTGGCGCGTGCAGCGAGCATTCTGTTTTCGCCAACCGCCGAGCACGATTGTTGCTATCGCCGCCGCCGAATCGCTTAGTTCTTTTGCGAGCGCGTCAGCCCAATAAAGAGTTTCTTCAGTGCACTCCCAGACTCATCTGTGTCGTCGGCCTTGTCATCACCACGTGACAATATTGTTACGGGAAATATTCACAGTACGGCAGTTGTCCACACCACTGAGGATGATCACAGCACAGCACTCGCACAGCACAGCACTCGTCTGCGTCTTCTTCTGGGAGTCTGTCGCACTTCTTTTTCGTCAGCACGGCCAGCGAATACCGCTCAGTAACACTACCCCCCCCCCCCCCCCCCCCTCGGGAAAAGCACAGTCCCGGTGCGTTCTACGTTTGTGAAACAGAACGTGCATAATAGGGCGTTAGGCGGGACACATGCACTATTTCAGAGGATGGTGCTCTGGACGAGGATTTCGGAGGCACAGATTCAACTTCGTACGTGATGTCTGTCACGGGGCGCAAAACTCGGTAAGGGCCTCTGTAACGGGGCAAAAGTTTTTCACACAAGTCCACGCGACGGCACGGGAGCCACAGCAATACGAGTGACCCAGCAGTGACATCACGGTGGCGACTGTCGTACCGGAACTTTGAGAGTGTTGGGATGCAGAGAGCCTGGCATGAGCTATCCGGCGGGCATCATGTGCGCGGGCTACGGCATAACTGGCGTAAGTACTGGTGGTGTCTGCCGCGGGTAGTGAGGTGTCGAAGGGCAGTAACGGGTGTCGGCCAAATAACAGATAAAATGGGGAGTATCCAGCGGTAGAATGGACTGATGAATTGTTGGCGAATGTCACAAAGGATAAATGAAAGTCCCAATCCCGGTGGTCGTCAGACACATACATGGACAGCATGTCTGTGAGGGCAAGGTTTAGGAGTTCCGTGAGGTCGTTGGTCTGGGGGTGATAGGCTGTGGTGAATTTGTGACGGACGGAGCACGAACGGAGAATTTCGTCAACTACTCGCGACAGAAAGCAGCGGCCACGGTCAGTTAGTAGTTCACGAGGGGCACCATGATGTAGAATCACGTTTTCTAGGAGGAAGTCAGCGACGTCTGTGGCGCAGCTGGTCGGGATGGCTCTGGTAATAGCATACCGCGTAGCATAATCGGTGGCGACAGCGATCCATTTGTTTCCTGAGGCGGAAACTGGAAAGGGCCCAAGAAGGTCAACACCTACACGGGAAAACGGGTCAGTGGGTATGGTGATCGGCTGCAAATGGCCTGAAGGCAAAATTGTGGGTTTCTTTCGACGCTGACACAATTCACATACGGCAATGTATTGCTGCTGTATGTACGGCAGTTGTCCACACCACTGAGGATGATCACAGCGCAGCACTCGTCTGCGTCTTCTTCTTCTGGCAGTCTGTCGCACTTCTTTTTCGTCAGCACGGCCAGCGAATACCACTCAGTAACAATATCAATAGAGATATCACTCGACATTCGGTTCAGCATCGTTGAACCCCTCTCAGTTCAGTTCAGGCGTTCAGTCGTGTCCGACTCTTCGTGACCCTATGGACCATGTCACGCCACGCTTTCCGGTCTCTCACCATCTTCTTAACATCACATAGCTTCATCTGCAATGCCTCGAGAATGCCATCTAACCATCGCGTTCGCTGCCTTCCACTTCTCCGGCGACCCTCAACCTTTCCCAACATCAAATCTTTCTCCAGCGACTCCTCTCTTCTCATCAGATGACCAAAGTAGCTGAGCTTTAACTTTAGAATTTGACCCTCCAATGAGCAGTCAGGGTTTATGGTCGACAATATCGACTGATTTGATCTTCTGGCAGTCCAAGGAACTCTTAAGAGTCTTCGCCAGCACCACAATTCAAACGCGTCAATTCTTCGGCGGTCAGCCTTTTTCACAGTCCAACTCTCGCATCCATACATCACAACTGGAAAGACCATAGCACGGGTTATACGGATCTTGGCTGGCAGACTAATGTCTCTGCTCTTTACTAGGCGGTCAAGGCTAACCATTGCTCTCTTTCCCAGAAGCAGGCGTCTCCTAATTTGAACCCCTCTAGCGCGTTTCAAACAAGCACCAGGCTAAGAGTGTGAGAATTGAGTGTGAGAAGCTTGGTTGTTTGGTGCCTGTTTTGTCTTGTTCGTATGTGGTTACGACCACGCTCAACGCGTTGCAGGTACATTGTTTGATGGCGTGTTCTTGGGCCGGGTTATCAGCTATAAGGGACATAGCATTCGGTATCCGTACAGCTCTAGGAACTTGATTTCCTCCACGATAAAGCATAGGCGGCGAATGGTGTGTATGCAGGAACGCGCGTTAATCCGCTATCACTCACGCTTGCTTTCTTGGCCGTCTCTTTACACTCGAGAAACAAAGCGGGATCGCGACGCTTTGGCGACCATCACATCCTCACAAATGCTGGCAGTCCGACCCTAGCGGCACGAAAGGTATACTCTCAAGGCGAGGGCTGCAAAGGCAGCGATGAGCAGGCATCCCTCTGATTTGCCGCGCATGCTCACGGGACGGACGCATAGCTCGAACCCAGAGCCTAACGTTAGATGTCGCTAACTTGCTCCACAAAGTGTTGTTGGCGCGCTCTAGACAAGGCTGCTCATTACTTTACACTGTGCTGGTGGCCTTGAAATGAGAGGTTTGTCTGGTATAATTGAATGATGTCGTCTTCTTCTCAATCTTTGAAGACCACCTGAAAAGGCTTCGGACAGTGCTCGAAGCAATCAAGACTCAGGCCTAATGTTGAAACCAAAGAAATGCCACTTCGCCTACGAGCAACTACGGTTCCTAGGTCACATCTTTAGCAAGGATGGTGTTCGCCCTGACCCGGAGAAAACAGCTGCAATCGCACAGTTTCGAAAGCCATCCGACAAGAAAGATGTACGCAGATTCCTTGGGCTGGGCGTTTACTATCGGCGATATGTCAGGAATTTTTCGCGCATCGCCGAACCGTTGACGCAGCTTACAAAGGCTAACGTAGCTTTTAAATGAAAAGCGCCGCAACATGATGTTTTCAAAGAACTTAAGCGCCGATTACAGTCCCCTCCTGTACTCGGGTACTTCGCTGAAAATGCGGAGACAAAAATTCATACTGACGCAGGCAGCGTTGGACCTAGGCGCCGTTCTTGTTTAGAAAACTGACGGACAGGAAAAAGTTATCGCGTAGGCTAGCCGTTCCCCATAGAAAGGTGAGGTCAACTATTCGACGACGGAGAAATAATACCTTGCCATTATTTGGGCCACATCAAATTTCGCCCCTATATTTGTGCGGACGACCATTCAGGGTTGACCACCATGCTCTGTGCTAGCTCCTCCGCCCTCCGGCCGCCTTGCGGGATGAAGCCTGCGTCTTCGAGAATTCAACATCACAGTCCTCTACAAATCTTGCCGCAAGCATTACGATGCAGACTGCTTGTCACGAGCCCCGTTGGCGCGCCGCCTAAAGAAGACGACGAAGACGCCTCTTTAGGGCCGCAAGCGCCAGCAGTTTTGCACAGCAGCAGCGCTCGGACCTTGACTTCGAAGCCCTAGCTGATCACCTAGACGGCAAGATCGCTTCTCCTCCGACTGTGTTCAGGCGTCAGTTGTCGTCCTGCGCGTTGCACAACGACGTCCTAGTGAAGAACTTCTTACCTAAAAAAATGACGTATCTCCTTGTCGTGCCGAAGGAACTACGAAAAGAAATTTTGCAGGTTCTCCACGATGAACCAACAGGAGGACATCTCGGAATGGCACGCACACTGCATCGAGTCCAAATAAGTATTATTGGCCGCGGTTACCTGCCGACGTCGCAAATTACGTGAAAACGTGTCGTGAGTGTCAGCGACGCAAGACACCTCCAATCAGACCTGCTGGGCAACTGAACCCCATACCACTCCCGACCAAGCCGTTTCAGCAAATTGGAATGGATCTCCTCGCCCCTTACCGTCTTCATCTACAGGTAACAAGTGGGTCATCATGGCCACCGATTACCTCACCCGTTACGTTGAAGCAAAGACACTGTCTAATGGTACCGCTGATTAAGTAGCCAAGTTTTTTGTCGAGCGCATTCTCCTGCGACACACGCCCCTGAAGTGGTCATCACGGACCGGGGAACAGCATTTACGGCCGAGCTCACTATAAGTACAGCCAGACAAGCCACCGGAGGACGACCGCCTACCATCCGCAGACGAACGGACTCACGGAATGTCTCAATAAAACTATAGCGGACATGCGCATCATGTAAGTACGTCGACGCCGAACATAAGACTTGGACGCCATCTTGCCGTATAACACGCCATCCAGGAGAGAGCCAGAGCGACCCCGTTAAAGCTTGGGTACGGCAGGGAGCCAGAGACAACGCTTGACGCGATGCTGCCGCACATAACAGAAGAAGACAACCTCGACGTCGCCGCCTACCTGCAGCGTTCGGAGGAAACCCGACGACTCGCACGGCTGCGTATTAAAGGGACACTAAAGACAGCCAAAGATGGTATGAAAATCTAATAAACTACATTTGGTGACACTGTCGCCGCATATCCGGCAGCAAAAAATCGAATAATTGCTGAGATATTGCGATAAGAAGTTGAGGTTTTTTCTTGTTCCCGCCGGTCGAATTCAAACTGTGGCCTCCAACTACGTAGTTGGAGTTGAGTGACACACACTATGACGTAAGCGGAGACTCCGTGACAGCTAGCGAGCCGGCGCGGCCCGCGGCGTCGCATCCCTCAAGGGCCAACTTGGCAACAGCGTACTCGCAATGACGGCCTCAGCCGAAATAAATAAAACGATGAAGAGAGTAATTTACCGAGCGATGGGCCCATAAAGGAAGAAAAAAAAAAACATAGAGCGCTTGTAATGCAGAATACTTTACATGTTTCTCAAGCTTTTGCTCTCCTTCTTGCACTGTGTATAAACAAACCGAGCCCTCGGTCATCGCAACGCTTCCTGACATGTTTACATACAAATAAGATTTAGTTACCAGCAAAATAGTGTCCTCGCTGCAGCGCTTGTCAGTTTCGAAGCTTCGTCGCACTTTTTTCCTTCAAGGTTTGTGCTACAGCTCCGTGTTCAGCGAAAATTACGTCCACGGTAGCAGAACATGACCGAAGTGCCGGCGCCACTGCATTTGCCAGCGCTGTGAAATTCCACATGTTAAAATGGATCTAGTGCACAATATAGTGCGCATAGGCATCCAGAACATTAGTTGCAAGACGTGAGAGCAGGCAGCATGTGCCGATGATGAAGAAGTTGTAATTTTTAGACCGGCAGCAGAAACGCTTTATTGTAAATAGGGATGACATAAAGACCAGAAATATTGCCAAGGTTCTTGTGGCGCGGCGTAGCCGAGTGGTTAGCGCCGAACGTTACGGAGCTAGCAGTAGCGATTTCGAGTCTTACCGCTTCGTGAGGTTTTTTTTTTTTTTTTTTTTTTTATACAAATCAATTTTTTTAACCTTTTGTAATGTATTTCTGGTGCTTCGTTATTTTTAGTTTTTATTTTTTACCCGAGGCCTTTTTTTTCGCCGGGCGACGAGCGCAATATATCGACGCTCTCCTTGGTATGAGCGGCAAGTATGCCCCTTTTGTTTACGACGCCTGCAAATAGCACGTTGAAGGTCTTGTTGACGCAGTATATGTTGGTCAGATGTGCCATGATCTAGTGAACAATTGAATGATAATGCGTTTTTCCTTCGGTACTTAGCATATGTATGCTTTTCGTGGCGTACGTAGCTGCAGTCAAGCGGTCAGGTCGCAGTCGAAGCGGCAACGGCGGCGATATGTTGGCGCAGAAGTGTGAACGAAGGAGTATGTCGGCAGTAGCGGATTTCGCTCGCTCGTGCCTACGAATGCTCAAATGGGAACCATCAAGGCGCATCTGCTGCTCCAAGCTCGTAATTCAGGCGCTGCAGGTTCAAACAAACTATCCGAGTGCGCACGAAATGCGCGAGCCGAAACATAACCAAAACTGAAGTGGGCGCCTGTGGCGCATCCAAGTATATTTTTGTATTTGCCTTGCAACGTTTACGTTGTTTTTTCGCCGTCGTTTACGTATGATAATAGCGTGTTATCATGTTTGAGAAAAAACTTACTACCGCATTCAAACATGCAACGTAATTCGCATTTGTCAGCCTCCAGGATCCCTAGCGCGTCACGTGATTTGTAGTTGCGAGCCTCGGCCGTTTGGCTGTGGTGGCGATACCTGTATTTCTGTTATTCTTCTTTACTACCTTATAACAGCTCTGTTTTCAGTAAGAGTGGTCTTTTTGTAATCAGGAACTGGCATTCTATCGATGCAAACCCACTTCCTTTCTCTCTTTAGTGTCCCTTTAAAGACCAACAGCGCACCGACACCCGACGATACAACTTACGACGACGCCACGCAGAGTACAAGCCAGGAGAACAAGTGTGGGTGTGGACTGCAATTCGCCGTCGTAGCCTAAGTGAAAAGTTATTACGCCGATACTCTGGGCCATACAAAGTCCTTCGGCGCATAGGACAGCTTGATAACGAAGTCATCCCAGCCGGCACGACCACATCCCAGCGGCGCCGGGTGCGTCCAGACTTCGTCCATGTGCTGCGCCTGAAGCCTTATTTCGAGCGCTTAAGGACAGTAATTTTAATTTCTAGTATTTTCTTTGCCTTTCTGTGATTATTTTGTAAGCATCAAGGCGATTCCTTTTTAAGGGGGAGTAATGCGAATTATTCAAGTATTTATTCGTTCTTCCTTGACAGCCGCCGGCATGCGGCCTAATCATTGTGATTGTAGCGCGAGGATCGATTCTGTCCTGTGTTTTTCTTTGTGCTCGTTGACGCGAGACGCTGCTTTATCATTTTCTTTGTCGCTCAAGATGCATCGAGAGGAATCTAGAAAATTCCTGCCACTCGCATGTGTTTCTGAAATGTTCCAGACTACGCTAGTCACGGTCTGCGGCATTATCTCGATGTTTCCTTGCCACCTTTAAATTGAGCGTTGGCGCTTGCGACGAGCATTCTTCGTTCGACGACCGCCGAGCACGATTGCTAATATAGCCGCCGCCGAATCGCTTAGTTGTTTTGTTGGCAGAAGTCGGCCCAATAAAGAGTTTCTTCAGTGCACTCCCAGACTCTTCACTTGTGTCATCGGCCTTGTCACCACCACGTGACAATATCAACAGAGATATCGCTCGACATTCGTTTCAGCATCGTTGAACCCCTCTAGCTTTTTTATTAAAGCAAATATCTCCTCCTCTCTACAAACATATACACACGTATGCAGGGTTTGCGTCGCTGCAGCTAACAAGCTATTTTTTGTTTTGTATTTCATAAGTGGAGGGAGTCAAACAATAAGGAGAAGCATGCGTGTTTATCACTGAAAATTATAAAAATATAACCACTCGTTTATGACTTTATAATTTGGTCGGAAACTATATAAAATTATGTGGCATATCATGAGACAAAAAAACAGTGTAGTTGCAATTCTGAAATGAATGCTATTTTGTTTCCCTGATCTATATACGATTATTTGTCTCTTACGTCCCGTTGATTTTTACTTCACATGTAATTATTCATGCGACTCAATGTTATCTGTCGGCTTTATTCATAATACATCATACGGACACGATGTTTACGTGCGCGTCAAGTCTTGATTTTCACTGCTCATCACATACCCATGCTTAAATCGCCTTTCGAGGCAGCTTTATCTGACCTTTGATATTATTTGCGTACAGAAAAAAGCGCACCGAAACGAAACCTTCTGCAAACGAATCTTTTGCTCTTCGGTGTAAGTCGTTTCGCAGTTTTTGTCTTTAGTTTTTGTGAGAAGTATTTTGAGCACAGTGGATCGCAGCTGCCTGCTCCTATTACAGCCTCACAACACGTCTCGGCACAGTAGCTTTGATCTAATTTGCACCGAAGCTGCCGAGAACTTTTCTTGACGCTGCTCGTTTGATCCTGCTCGCTTCGGGGGTTTCCATACATTCTCTGCTTTTCTTGGTTATTTAGAAATCCCTGGCGTAGCTCCGAGACAACCGCGGGTTAGGCAGTTAGATGCAAAATGCGCTTGGCGTTTTGCGAGGCAATTCTTTAGTTTTTTTTTCTTTTTTGCCCTATTTGAAAGGTGAAGGTTTAGGTAGAAATTTGTGCAAAAATGTTTTCTTTTTTTCGTTTTGTGTGTCTGCTAGATAAAGTTTAGCCGCAAATTTAGCCACTTTATTTTATTGCATATTTAATAAGGCTCCAGTTTTTGTTATGTTTGGCCTTTGGCTACAACAGAATTTTGGTCTCCTGTCAAAGGAATCAGCAAGACTAAACATTTGAGAAATGGAGGCATTGTTAAGCTCAGCACTGAAACCGTTCAGGCTAAGGACACGTCTACAGTAGATCGTGAAAATAAATGACGGCCTACTTCCGTGGTTAAGCCAATTATTTAGTGTGCTAGCACTTTCCTTTCCCCTTATCTGTTTCAGGTCGCGCGTACTTATTATAAGCATGTAGTCGTGCTTTATCCAATCGTGAAAAAGATCACCCAGGTATAAAGCTAAGCTTTATCCAAGCTGTACAAACGGGGCTGCATGGTGCGTCCTTGACTCGGAATTCGAACTTGAGACTCGAAAGGAGGTGCTCGAGTTGGCACCTTCTGCAAATTCGGTCCCGACATGGAGTCTAGCTACCTCACACCACCCGCCGGCACAGACACGAACTCTTCACGCGAACGTTGCTGCGGCACGAGACTGGACGCTTCAGACATCGCACAATAGCGGCTAAATGACGTAGGGAAGCCCGCCATCTCGTGCTAACGCACTAAAAACAACTCCTGTACGTTCAACTCTGGCGTTGACATCTCAGGTACTGAACTTCATGTAGTCCGCGGCAGTCAATACTTGGAAGCAAATGCCTACACAGCAGATTCAAGAAAAAAATTCTAGAGGGCACTTTGGACCACTAAATTGCGATGAGGCGAAAGCCATTATAGCGCGGTGGATCATCCCCCTCTCTTCTTTCACTCCCACCTTCTTCCCTTCCTTTACGGTGTGGTGCATGTGTCCGCGGATATTTGTGGCAGATAATGTGCCTTTTCTATTCTGTAAATCAATTTCAAACGCCGCTGATACCTGCTGTACTAAAGCCTCCTAGACATCTGGGTCTACTTCTGCTTGCTGCGTAGTGCAGCGTTCGAAGAAGCGCCAAACGAAAGGCGCCGCACGGACGCCTGGATCGGACGCTCGGCGGGGTCAGCTTCGTATATACATCAATCGTCTGGTGACGTCATGACCTGTCATGACGGTACATCGCGGGTCCCTTCTCGAACACAACCAGCATTTCATTGAAATCATCAAAGTTCACCGGCGTTTTATAATTAGTTTTCAGGAAAGGAAAGGCGCAGTTTCTCTCACTCGCGGAATCCCGCTATCATCGTCATGGTAGGCAAGGGGATTATGAAGAGCGCTTCACGTGTCGGGGCCTGGCGCAGTTGGTAAAGCGCTGGGCTAAATATCCAAGGGATGGAGGTTCGATTATGGCGGGATACAAAGTTTATTAATTTATTTTTAACTCTCGCTCTCGAAAGCGTGACACTTCTGCTGACAACCATCTGACGACCCCGATGAGGCTTTAAAAGCTTTTGTCTTAATACTCATAATTAGCGCCGCATCCTGCTCCTAAGCTACCTGTCTGTAGCCTCGTGAACGGGTCCATTATGGGCCATGAACAGCTCCAATATCTTGGGTTGAGTCTATTGCACATATCTGGCGTATATGTGGTACACTTAGGTAGTAGGGTCGCGCGGCCGTAAGTATAGTGTCGATGGTAAGCCAGATAACTGTTGTAAGCGCGTAGATTTATGTCTGTAATTGTGCTCCTCTTACGCCGGTTCTTTTAGCGGGGCAGAAGGGAAGGTCAAAACGAAGACGGCGGATGCAGAAGGCAGAAACGAAGCTTTCCTATTTGACGCAATATGACTAACGCGTGCTCATGTCTACAGCACATCTTTCTGCCAAACGCGGTTGAAAGGGGAAGTGAATGAAGTGCGACTTGAAAATGATATTGCTGCGTGATGCAGGCGAAAAAAAAACACACCTGTCGATGACGCATCTGCTGTCGTCTGTGTATGAGCGACATAAAGAAAGTGCACTGAATGCATGTAAACGAACTCGATAATCTGTAATAAATTCTTTGCCTAGCTGCATTATCTTCGTAGAGATAGGGCAATTATTTGATTAAATAAAACTTTACATTTTTTTAAGCCTGCCAGCCAGCTTTCACGGTGATTCACTACGAGCATCACCTTTTGGCCGCCGCTTACCTCAACGGGAATATCTAACCTAAGAATTTTGGGGAAGGTTTCAAAAGGGTTATTGCGTGCAGAACACACGCACACAGGTAAAATTATCATCATCATCAGCCTGACTATGCCCATTGCAGGGCGAAGGCCTCTCCCATATTTCTCCAATTAGCCCTGTTCTGTGCTAGCTGCATCCACTTGACCCCCGTGAACTTAACCTCATCCGCCCACCTAACTTTCCGCCTCGCCCTGCTACGCTTTCCTTCCCTTGGAATCCAGTTTGTTACCCTAAGCGACCATCTGTTATCCTCTCTTCGCACTACATGCCCATTTCTTCTTCTTAATTTCCACTAGAATCAGTAACGTGAGTTATTTCTTTGACCCACTCTGCACACTTCCTATCTCTTAATGTTACCCCGACCATTTTTCGTTCCATAGCCCTCTGGGTTGTCCTCAACTTAAGTAGAACCCTCTTGGTTAGCCTCCACGTTTCAGCCCCATAGGTGAGTACAGGTAAGATGCAACTGTTGTATACTTTCCTCTTGAACGATACCGGTAAGCTGCTGGTAATAATCTGCGAAAGGGGACTCTAAGGACCTTAAAAATTAGACCAATTAGCTTACTGTCTGTTACGTATAAGGTATTTACTAAGGTTATCGCTAATAGAATCAGGACCTTAGACTGCAATCAAGCAAAGGATCAAGCAGGTATTCGGAAACGGTACTCTATTATCGATCATATCCATTCCATCAACCAGGTGATAGAAAAATGCTCGGAATATAACCAGCCCTTATACATAGCATTCATTGATTACGAAAAAGCATTTGACTCAGTTGCAACTTCGGCGGTGATGCAGGCATTGAGAAATCAGGGGGTAGACGAGCCGTACGTGAAAGTGCTGGAAGATATATATATAGGGACTGCACAGCAACCATAGTTCTGCATAAAGAAAGTAACAAAATTCCCATAAAGAAAGGTGTTAGGCAAGGAGACACAATCTCCCCAGTACTATTCACAGCTTGTTTAGAGGAAGTATTCAGAGACTTGGAATGGGAGCATTTAGGGATAAGGGTAGATGGAGAATACCTTAGTAATCTGCGATTTGCTGATGACATTGCCTTGCTAAGCAACTCGGGGGATGAACTGCAAATAATGATTGATGACCTAGACAGGAAAAGTAGATAGGTAGGCTTAAAAATCAATATGCAGAAGACTAAGGTAATGTTCAACAGCCTCGGGAAGGAACAGCAGTTTACGTTAGGTAGCGAGGCACTGGAAGTAGTAGGTGAATATGTCTACTTAGGACAGGTAGTAACCGCAGATCCGGACCATGAAAAGGAAATAAGAAGAAGAATTAGATTGGGATAGAGCGCATTTGGCAAGCACTCGCAGATTATGACCGGTAAAATGCGGCCTGTTTATTTCAACATGGTTTGCGAACTGAGCGAATTATAACGCAAGAAAGGGCGAGACAGACTCGGTGAGTGGCAGACAGGACGCATGATGAGTCCCACAAAGAAAAATGGGCTTCTTGGCCTTGCAAGGCGCATTCCTGTGACTACTGGGCTGATAGCGGTCTTGCCGCGGCCGATGCTTTTAGCACAAATATAAAACCACAAAACACCACAAATATCATTACCGTAGTCGCCTTGTTCACTGCAAAGTTTTATCAATAAAATGCTTTTTGCTGTCTAATAAGCGCCACCTTCAGCGCAGAGCCACGCAGTAATGGTGGCAGACGTACGAACTATATATGTTCGTCAGGATTTCCTGGGCTTAATTAAAGTTCATACTTCGTGCTTAAAAACAAATATTTGGTTTACGCGAAACCCACAGTGAGGAGGCGTTTTCCACTTTTTTTCAGATACGGCACCATGGCAGCAAACATTTTCTTTTTTTCTTTGTTTTGATAAAGAGGAAATCTCTTCCAAAGAGACGAGCGCTCACTATCTTGTGGATGGATCATTAACTAAAAGAAATAAATTCACCATTTCTCACAATTATATATTATTAAAGAAGCCGGTAACACGCTAGATTACAATTTGGTATTAGCCTTGCTGTAATCCGTTCAGTACTGTGTTGTCCCAAGAACATATGTGCGGGGCGATTTATGAACATCAATTTTTTCCCTTTCTCTCAGTACATTTCCAATCAACCTTATCCGGAATTCATTTGCTGATATACATGGCTCGTGATGCCGATTTTGGCCGTAAGTGACTTTCCCAGAGCTTTTTCTTGGACTCCTGCGGTAATCCCTGGACGTCAGCACTTTGCCGATTCACCCGTAATCCATCAACAATTAAGTTTCTTATGTGTAAGAATCATTGGAAGATACTGCATTTGCAAGAGCATACGTCTCTCCTGATAAATATTTTCCCTCTTTTCACCTTTCATACTTAAAGGTGTTGAAAAAAAAAAAAAAAGTGCTCCTCAAAAGTGGAAAGACTACGTTAATTGACAATACTGGATGCCAGCGTTTTCAGACAGTGTGCGGGTTTTTCTTGATTTTCACAGGGTGCCCCACTGTGATATGCATGCCTTGCTTCCCCGATAACGTCTGTTGGGCGTGCATTCGTATACAAAGAAGAAAAAAACACTCGTAGAAAAATGCATGGTCTCTCCACTTTTGCGAAGCAGAGTACATCTTCGACCCAAGCCTTGAAGCCAAAGGCTTCGGTAAAGCTATCTATGGCACATATACATAATAAGCTGAAAAACATAATTCCCCAGAGAGGGGAAAACAATAGAAGGGGGGGGGGGGTCATACCGACCCCACTGCCTTTAAAGATCAGAGGGCCTTGAAATGCCAGGTGATAACATTTTAACGCGGCCCAGAAGATTGCTGTTTGAGGTGTGCTACTTTGAACATTCAGCCCACTGGAAGTGAATTCTGGCCCCAAGGCTTTTGACCGGAGGTGAGGAGGTGTGCGTCTCAGTTTATTCTCATAAGACTTCCCTCTTATTTACTAAGTCGTAATTTCCTGCAAGGGGTTGGCTTCCACTTGTACTCGTATGTCACTTGCATAAACTACACCTTAGAAAACATCTAGCTGCATATCCTTCAGACTCAGTCCCCTCGTCGTACATCTGTCGGCATATCTTGCGAAGCCAAGATAGGTTCTTCTCAGTAGCCTGTAAATGCGGCTTTATCGTGCGTGATCTTACATCATATGAAAAAAAAATAATAATAATTGTGTATCAAAAGCAACTGCTTGAGCTAACCAGTGCTCTCTTGTAGTTGTTAGATGGTGTTTCTAGTATTTTCTTTTGTCAACAGCCTGGCCCGAAATACGTGGACAATGGAAAGCGAGAAAGATTTTTTGTTACGTAATACTTCAGCGCCAGAGAAAAAAAAAAATAAAACATTTGTCCGGAAGTCGTTAATGTCAAAAAATTGCAAAAAATTGAGGAAACATTTCAGGAGGTGTCCTCTGTCTAAAAGTATCACTACGAAAAAGCGTTCCGTGCAGTCGACCCGACGGCATCACTTCAGCGCGGTTTGCCAATTCGTGACCTGCTCAGCCATCAGCTCGCTGTTCTGCTCAGTCACTAACATCGACTGGCATATTGTGTGCCACGGTGTGCCAGTGCTGCTGACACGTACGCATGACGCGACTTTGCAGATTTACCGCACAGATTGTCGTGCGGTACGGGCATCTTTTAGAGGAGGGCACACGTACACACACAGAAAAAAAAAAAGACACGGCTTTCCTGTTAACGCCATACAGCTCATAAATAGTTGTAAAAAGGCCCAAGCAGCACTCTTCTCGTCGTAGCTCACGCTTCGACTCCTCTACTTTTCGCTAAGCCCCAGAATAGTACGAGCAGGCACTTATATCCGTGCCAGAGCATGAACTGAAACTCGTGGTAGCCATGTCTGTTCGTCAAGCTCGGGCAAAACTCACGGCATACGCTTAAACTAGTTGCAAACTGTATATAGGTGGCTTGTGGTAAAGTCCGAAGCAAGCAACGCACAATGGAAAAATAGGTTAGCGTGCGCAGTACAGACTGTCTGGGTTCGCAAATCGATATCTAATATTTACTTTCAGGCGAAGGAGACAGCATACTATGTCACCGATATCGGCTGACGTAAACAGTCGGCTGTTATAGCACGTGTAACGCGTACCTGGCATGTTATGCGCGCCAAAGCTTTAAAGCAAGCGCCTATATAGCTTGCCCGGCTGAAGGAGTTTTTCACAGGGTCTCTTGCTTCCAATCGACACGCGACTTCTTGTCTAACGTGGGCCGCTTGTCGCGATTTTCGACAGCATCCGTTGATGTAGCCTGCAAATCCGAGAATAGGGGCGCGGTTTGCTAATGAGCCGATTTGAAAAGGCGAACATTTTGTCTTTAGAGCATCTTGTTATTTCTCTTTCTTTTCGCACTAATTGGTACCTCATTTCAGACAACCCCTCATGTAAACAATCGGATTATTCTGTCTGAAGCTTTCTTCCCCTTTCAGCAGTGTTACTCTACTAGACACCTCAACAGGCTTTGCGTTGCCTATTTGCCCCAAGCGATGCTCAGAGACTGACGCGAAAGCATAATGTGTCTTCGTCACTTTCCTTTTTTATTTTTCGCGGTGTCGCCGTCTGCGAGCTATTTTTTATTGTAGTGCAGAAAGAGCACTTACAATAAAGTTGTACATATGCTACATTTTATGGCGCATGAGTAAATAAGACTATTGTACCCCAACCCCAAAAAGAAAGTCTGTCAATGATATCATTTGGTACGAAGCGACGCGAGTCGTCTGAATTCTATGAAGACGTTAAGACAACGAAATTGTACTTTAGCGGAGCAACAGTTCAAGACACAACCAAAGTGTTGTACGTTCGTCGCATCTGGAAGAGCACTAGCCGTCGCAAGGCATGGCCGTGTCGTAATTGTTCGCCTGCACAGGAGAGAAATCGGCTCTTGAGGATGCCTTTTCGTGCTGCTGCAAAACATGTCACGACAGGATCAGATAGCCGCTTTAATGCAACTAAGTCGTCCCAAGTTTGCATTTTTAACTGTCTGTCAAGCACGCTCCTCACCTGAAACGTGCTCCACCTCCACGATGCCTTAAATCGCGGCAACCGTTCGCGCACGTATTTCACATTTCTTTATGGGCGAATTTACGAATTATATGCAAATTGTACAGTATCAAGAATCTCCCTCAGCTGATCACGGTCCTCCTCTACTATTTCGAACCCTCGAGGACCAATAATAACTAATTACAAGTTGATTCGCAAATCTTGGTATTATCATTTTAAATGGCGCGTTTCACCAACATTAACTGTGCTGAAAGTCATTGAAGTGACATTTGTGTCTACCACCTCTTTCTCCTTGCAATTGCTGTCTGTAGCTAATCTTCGATATATCCTGTCTTTGCGCCGGTCATTGAGTCATTGTCCATAAAACAACAAGAACAAGAGCAACAAATATGTCTTGTTGTTTGGTTTTTGTTTTGTTCTGCTTACGCACGGCGGAATCTGAAGGCCTGTAGTTGGCTTGAGCAACCGTTGCTCTATCTTGAATTTTCGTGAGAATTCTCTCAACATTACAATAAAAGCAAAAAATAGCCAGAGCCTACCATGCTCACCAAGACCTCTCACATCTTATAAGTGAACGCCATACCAGCGTATACATTAAACACGCTTTCGTTCATCCTAGATGCTGAGTTTCCGAACACTGCAGTAGTTGCCGTTTATTTTGAGCTAACTGCACATACATTCCACTCTTCTATCACAAAGTTCGACAGCTAGCAATACTCGGACAGAATAATTTTTTTTAAAGTGGCTTCAATGCCAAGCTGTTTAGAGGGAGGGAGTTCAACCCACTTAAAACAGTTTCAACCTGGCGCGATGAGAAAAATAGGTTTCCAAACATTTTAAGATTTTTATCCCTCACTATACAAAGAATGAACGTTTCAATAAAGAAGCAGCTCAATGGATTATAGGTTTCAGAAAAAGAACAAACTTCTTTAGGCGCGAAGCTAACGACACCGTTGTTTTATGTTCGAATATCAGTCATAGGCACGCCTGTCAAGAAGAGTGACTTTCGCTGGTACACTGAAAATAATAAAATTGTTTTAGGCAACAGTGAACTCCTCATTTGAGAAAACTTCGAACTGAATGTTAAATTCTTGAAGGTCAACTAAATGTTAACTGAACGAACTGAATGTTAAATGCTGCAAAAATTTTGGTAGCATTGTTGAAATTTTTAAATTTTATAGTGTTTTGATAGCTTGTGGCATGGTTTCGGAGTTTGGTGACTGTTTCAGAATGATGCTGTTTTAAATGTAAGCTTAACTACGAGAAGATAACGCGGAGCCGATCCTGTCCTGTTGAAAACAATGGGCCTAGTTTCCAAGGCGCAAATAGTGGCAACCAGTGAAATGGGAATAGGCGCGTTATTTTGACGAAGGCTAAACAAAATGGTGATTTCATCAAATGTACGTACAGCTCTTTTTCTCACGTTGCAAAGAACATCAATGTAAAACCATTTATATGCTGTTGGACGCTGCTGTAAGGATATGTTTTGCTCGGTTTCTGAAGCTTTCGAACGGCTTCAAAAAGATTTCACAGTTGATTTGCTATCATCAACATTACACGAGGCAACCAGGCTGTGTGGTATTCAGTAGATCGCACCCGTCTGGACAAATATTTGACATACACACATGAAAGATTTGACATACACTCTGGCCGTAATGGGGCCGGAAGGCAGGCGTGCCCGCACGGTACCAAAATCGGTCTCTTGTGGGGACTTTGAAGGTACGTGCAACAGCAGGTGGGCTCTAGGTACAAAAACAACACCCCAATTGGAGCTGCTCACACAAAACCACTGTAGGTCCCACATCGGCCGTAATGGGGCTAGAAGGCGTGCGCGCAATTGTGCAATCATTCTTTCCATCCTTTACTTGTATTAGACGTTGCTCTAAATTACTATTATAGATGATTTGTATACCAGTTGCTGCCATTATTAGTCGGTTAGAAATATTACATAGCTTTAGATCGCGCGCTCATGCAAATTGCGCTAAATATACTAAATCATACCGATTGCTAATTGTTGCTCTTTATGTGGTTGCCGTGGACAGCCTGCAACTCTCAGCACAATATTACTGCTCCGAACACACATATCTCCATAGCCTCAACAAGATGAAGTCATTTAGGCTAGATAAATGTTAGGAATTATTGTGAAGCTTAATATTGTGGCTGTTTAGAAAGGGAAGACATGTATAAAATAGTTTTTTATGTGCGCAAATATTCATTGGGAAGAACTTGGACTGGGAAGCCCATCGATTTCCTGCGTCGGACCCCTATGAGAATAATGTGGGCAAGCCCAAGTGCTGCTTGCGCTATAGAGCCCGCATCGGTCCTATGTCATTATCTGAGAGGCTAACCGCAATAAAAGAAACTGTTCATCCAGAGCGGCTTTCCGAATCTGTCCAAAGTAGGACCATCGGGGGGCAGTTGGGGGGATGTGCCCTTTTGGCAATGCGGTAGCTGCCTGCATCGGTCCCTAGTGGGGCCCATCGGGGCTTTGTCGACAGCCCCCTTCAGGCCTACGTCGGCCCCTCTTGCAGCCCCCACATTGAGCCCACCGGGGCTGTCCTGCGTTGCCTGCATCGGATCCACCGGGGCCCCCCCTTCATAGCCCACTTTGTGCTACCTGGGTCGTTCATTGCGTTTTCTAACTCAAGCAGGCAATTCTGTACACTGCTACGCTCTTCCAAGCGATAACCCATAAGTCGTCAAAAAGAACCGATACTTCACGATGGCAGTCAGATTTCGTGCGGACCCAAAAGAAGGTTGTGAATGCTTCAGCGTAAATAACAGCAGAATAGTGACTTTATGGGCATAAGCAGCAAATTGTAATGGACAGCCCCAACTATATAATAGCGCCACTGAGAGAGGAGAGGTCAGTCTAACACGTAGCTACGAAATGTACTACGTAATATCTGAAAATTATCAGACGAAGGCGCGAAAGCGCCAGGCAATCGCAATCTTTCGTGCAATCATTACGGCAGTCCTGGCGCACGTAGCGAGTAAATTTAGAACGTGATCTTAATTATCTTAAATACTTAAGGAATCAAATTTTGGCTCTAATGAAAACACTTCGCGTGCATTGCCCTAGATCAATAACATCATAGGTAAATCTCACAAATCAGGTACCAATGCACTCAGAATATGTACATGTCGTTTATGTGCCTTTTGTGTCCCGTTTTTTGCGCAAGTATACATAACCTTTCAAAGATGAACCAACTCGCCCAAACAAGAGTATTACTAGAATATGTCTGTAGCCGACAGCTGCGCTCATATAGAAGCGGATAAAGTCGCGCTCTGTTCAGTATAGGAAAGAGCGTTTGCCTTGAAACCTGGCCAAGCAAGCATGGTGCAAAGCGACGAACAAACTGCAAACATTGTTTTTATGCAGTCCCAGCGGCAGCAGTCGATTCCTGCGCTCTGCACTCATTTGCGGCAGGAAGTCTCCCTCTTCTTGTGAGACACGTTGGCTGTTCGCAGTGTTTTATCGTCAGCAATAAAGTGTGTTCGCGCCGAGCATAAAAGTCACAGGCCAAGCAATCCTCGCAATCTACTCTCATTACAGGGTGACCCAAGTGAGCCAATTGCTCCAACCCTGCAACTTTACACACAAGCTACATGAAAAAAAAATAATCAGAAAGGAAACAACAGAAAGACATTTCTGCCACAGCAAGAACGAAAGGAAGAAAGAGGAAGAGCAGTGAGAGATACGTAAACAGTTTCCCGGCTTGGCAGGAGCGCTACTTGTGGGGTCGTAAGGAAAGAGCCCACGCTGCTTCCATCGAATCAAACGACGAAATTAACTAGCCCTGTCCAATTCATCTTGGTTCAGAAAGCCGAAACGGCGGGCGTTTCGAAGACACGTTCTTCCATCAAGCGGTCAGTCTTCCAGACGAGAGTGAACTTGCGACAAGGGCCTTGGCAGCCTTGAGGCTGAGAGCTACATCTAAGCAAAAACTCACGCGAACGCGGCTGCAGCAAGCGTCGCACGAACAGAAATACATGTGTCACTTGGCTCGTCGCTCGGATGTGCCGAAATCAAAATTGGCTCGTTCACCCGAGAGTGCATGCGCGACCAGCGAGTAGCATGAACGTTCAGCTTACGTCACTGCCGATAATTTCGCAAGCTTATTTTTTTTGTTGTTGCACTTGAAGCGCTGCAGTGGGATTGCACATCTGCGTAAATTTTTCGCTGTTTATGAACAATGGTGAATGGCCAAGGTTTCAAGGAACGTCTAGTCACAACCAAAAAAGCAAAAGGTCCCGTGGCTGTTTCTATAGCGCAAATTAACACACTTTCAATGCTTTGTATTCAATACGGTGGGTTGTAGATACGTTTTATTTTGCATGGAGACGCAAAATACTTCAGCTATTGCAATTGTTATGAATGGTGTTACATATACAGACAGTTTTGCGGTCTACTAGGCCAGCAACACAGAGCGTCGTCGCCATTTCACGTTGCCGTCGGTTCGCGCTGTCGCGAGCATGTATTGTCGTGACGCTGGGACTAAGTCGACCCGGCCTTCACTTGGTAGCGTGCAGAGACTCCGGGTTGATGAAGGATTGAATCTTCGAAGTTGGTAAAATATATACAAGCAGGTTTATTGGCACTTTGAGAAAACTTATTTACATGAAAAAAAGGGTATATCAGCAAAATGCCAAGCGTTAAGAGTTCATAGCGAGAAGCGTCTGGATGAGCCGTTTACCCAGGGCTCAGAGCGTCATTTCGTGCTCTGCAACGTCCTTAAATCCCCTATGTCCAGCCCCTCTCTGAAGATGCTGACCAATCAGTTCCAGGGCACACCCCTCAGATATCGCCAACCAATCGAACACATCACTGCACTGATGGTCTGATGCACTGACTGGTCCAGTATTGTTTCCTCGGGCGTGGTCACTTGTTGTCGGGTAGAGCTTGGGAACGGCGAGGAGGTAAATTTCGATTCTTCTGCAAAGATCCGCTATGTTGGTTCCGGAAAGTGGATTTCCTTCTCAGAAACCCAAGTGTACGTGCGCGCCACGAATACTGCTCCCAGCATTGTCCCTTTCCGGCAATTGCAACTCTTTCCTGCATTCACGGGAAATCCTCTACTGGCCGTAATCCTCATGCTCCTTTCTTCTCCTGTACGTCAGCGGACGTGTCAGTCCGATCGTCTCCTTTGGACAATAGGCATTCCTCACTTGACAATAGCGCCTCTCGACGGGAAGGGTGAACAGTTGAACAAAAGCACTTCCGGCTATTTCTCACAGGGCGACATTTCTTTGTATTTTTCTTGACGTTCCCTTGACAGGGCCAACTTGGCAGTTGTCGGGTCACGACAAAGCAAAGCATGCTCACAGAAAAAGATTCATGTGAACACGCTCACTTAGAGCCCTTGCACAAACAGCAGGACTTCAGCAGGTCCTTCCCACTGTACTTCGAGCTTATTCTGCCTTGAACCTCTCAGCAACATCACCTGGCCCCGATACGAAACGTTCTTTGACGGGCTGACTTATCATAGTACACTTTGGAACGAGCCTGAGCTGACTTGATGCTGGCCTTAACGAGTTTCTTAGTGTTATGTAAGCGATTCAGGAGGTTCAGAATGAATTCTACTACTGTTGGGTATTCTCCGTGCCCCTCCCTGGCTTCGCGCACCATTCGCAAAGGTGAGCGCAGTGACCTTCCGTACACCAACTCAGCTGGGCTAAATCCAGTGGATTCGTGCGGCACTGACCGCAAAGCGAAAAGTGCTGCAGGCAGGCAGGTATCCCATTCGCGCTTGTTTTCATAGCACAGTCCCCTCAGGACGCGTTTGAGAACAGAATGACATCTTTCTACGCTGTTGCTCTGCGGATGGTGGATCGAGCTGTGCACTACCTTAATGCCGCATCGCTCGAGAAATTAGGTGGTGAGGACACTTGTGAAAACGCTACCCTGATCACTTTAGACCTCGGAAGGGAATCCAACTCGTGCAAACACTGACAGCAGCGACTCCACTACACTCTCAGACGTCACCTCGCGCAGCGGAACAGCCTCTGGAAACTTTGTGGCTGGGCATAACATAGTGAGGATATAACGGTACCCTGACTCTGTCACAGGAAGTGGCCTAACTACATCTATTACTAACCGGTGAAACGGCTCGGTAATGATTGATAATAACACCATCGGAGCTTTCCACTTATCTTGCGCCTTTCCAACCCGCTGGCACGTGTAGCATGGCCGTACAAAATTTTCCGTGTCCTTAAAGGAGCCGCGAAGCGCTTCGTAATGTGATGTCGGTTATGCTTCAGGTCAATTCTTTATGTCACAGCGATGCTAGCTTAAAAAGAATTACAAGAATCGGTGCGCAGGAACAGGATTTATTCAATGAAGAAATTTAAAAATTTCTTCATTGACTGCCGGGACTGCATATGCCAAGACGAATATATATATATATATATATATATATATATATATACATATATACATATATATATATATATTTTGTACTCTGCGTGGATACCGAGGTGTTGCAAATCGCATACGGCGACCTCATCGAGAGGGGCCAGCTAGGAGCCTGAAATGGATATCCAGAACATGGTGGCTCGCGCATTGTGCACGTATTGCATTTCGTTTTCTTCTTTGGAATGAGGCCTTCTAAAAGCGTACCGCATGCCCTTAAAAAATGAGAAGGGTGCAGTGCACCTGAAACTGGCAGACTAGGTTTCCACATTAAGGACATTTGAACCTTCCCAACATGTGTGCATGCTGTAAAAGCACAGTATTTCACTGAATTCACTAGTGCGGCTTACTCATTTATTATCATTGCATATGTGTACAAAGCACTATCAGTAATGTAATGACTAATCTATTGCAGAACTTATTAGAATGTACAACCTTATCTTTTATTTTCTTTTAATCCCTGAGGAGAGAAAACAACATTACAAAAGCAAAAAAAAACACCCTACATAGGGTATTTTGTCTCAAGGCATGGAGGTGATTTGGGGTGGTACTATTTTTGCAATATGCTAGACATTTGAGTCAAACCAATGTGGACTGGAGCTTTGTAAATCCTGAGATTGCTCTTTCACAGATGTCTCTCTTCTTTTCATTCTGGAAAATATTATGTGGCCTACCACCAGTTTGCAAGATGGATTTGGGGGAGAGACTGAACTGGAGAACAAAGAGTGATCCCTTCAAGTGCGGTGTTTCCATCCAAGATGTTTCCATCGGAACGCTACACAGGGTTAAATGTCCTAACTGTGAGGGGTAAAAAAATAAACTAGTTTTTTCAAGCTTCATTTGTTTATACAGTCCACAGCTTGCAGCACGGATTACAGCATGTGGTACTGTTAAGCCGAAAAGCAAATAGTATGCCAGGCAAAGACAGAAAAGGGCAACACAGATATACAACTTTTGAAACACCTTTTTTTCAGGGCTTTTTATTTTTGGTCTTACACTTTCCGGAACCATGAGGCCAAACTACAACACCATATTGCAACACCGGGAAGAACCAAGAAAAGCAAATGCTTCCCTTGTGGCTATGTTAATGGTCATTTTTTTTTTATTCTCCTTAGCAAAACAGTGCACAGGGTGACGGAACAGAGTCATGAAGACACTAACACAGAACTCGTTAGCAACTGAATAAACATATTGCTTGCAGGCAAGAAACACTGCATGCTGCTTCACAAAGAGACATGCACCAACTGGCCAGGCTACTTTCAGTGATGCATTTTGGAAAGGCTCTTGTGCCAATGGCACTTAGGATACACATTTAGGTGTCTGTTCCAAGGCTCAGCCATAACAATATCTATATTCTGATAGTGAGGCAAAAGTTCTGGCATTGCATAACTTTGACCTGCAGCTATGTTGACGCATGGAGTATTGCAGCAAGGTATGAAGGTATGAAGCAATCCATGTTGAGCTTCCAATGTCGAGAGCATACCAAAAAAGAAAAAGAGGTTCATATTCTTGACGTGCAAGATTCGACACCTGCTCCTTGCTGCCAAGTATACTAACCCGGATAGCACTTTTGAACCACATAGATGGTAGGCAGCATTAAATGAAAGCAATGGTCGCTCCAAATGCAGCAAGGTGCCAGTGACCACTTCACTTGGATGTTGGATGAATGCAGGGGCAGGTCTACAGCAGAGGCTGAAGGATAATAGGAAGCGTGGCTTCTATCACTGTCAACAATGTCTAGAAGTTTTCACAATAGGAATCTGTGTTCTTGTCGCCCTGAGAGACGGATAGAAATTTAAATCAACAAATGTGATCTGAGGAAATGGGCACCAGTTACAAAGCTACAGTTGAAATTTTCTGTAGAAGCACATACAAAGAAACAACAGAAAGAGCTTGTGAGCAGAGTTGTATCCTCACAGCCGCTACTTTAATGACGTCCAACCGAAGATTGGTGATGTTATCAAAATACACATGCGGAATGTCCTGGAGCAGCGAGACTTACATCAGAAAAACAGTTTACGTGGCAGTGTTTATCGGTCATATATCTAGACAGAGATCTTCCTTTTAGCTAGCCAGTTTCAGAGAGGGCCACAATCTGGACCGCAGGTTTTGTTCAAGAATATTTTCAGTTCAGGTTCGTCCCAGCACAGCTGCACTCCATTACAACTGGCACGTTTCGCTGGTTTTGAGCTCTGCAAAGTTCAACAGAGTCATATACAGCACAACAAGCATTGCTTTCTAAGTGCTAATCATTAACTACAAGATAAGCACAGCTGTAGGGAGTTGGTTAAGGTTCCAGGTAATATCGCTGGACATATGAACACAGGGCTTCGAACAAGATATAAAGGAAGGAAGGACAGATCTTCATTTCTGAGCTCCGTAATTTGCACACATTAATCCCTCACAACGTCGAAAAAAGATGCTGACTGGGACACACTGGACCACAGCAGATTGTTTGCATGCCACTTATGACGTCTTGCAGTGGCCTGGTCCCTCAAGAACATGAACATTTTTGCTACAGCAGTTTGAACTTGTTTGCACTTAGGGGACAGTGGAGACTGGATCAAATGCAGTTGGTCAAAAACAGGGACACATTTGCAGATGCAGAAAAACATCCATCTTCAACACACAGGTCATGCACACGGTCGACACGGCACGGTTAGATTTTGGGACTGGCAACAAGAAACTTTCAATGGTGTAGTGGCAGCCAGTAGGAGCAGCTATCGAAACCAGCTGGATGATCACCACAGCTGGCATAAAGTCCATTTTGCAAGTTTTGAAGTCATGGATGAAACCCCACAACGTGCAGCAATGATTCTTGGTAGAAACCTTTGTCTAAGACATTTTGCATCTAAGGCAATGGGAAAGAATTTCAGCAAGCTCGATGGCTGCATGCTCTTTGAACCCGCAGTCAAATTTTCTGTGGCATATGCTGTTATGGCAAATGTCCGGACAACACAGTAGAACAGTGCACGAACACTTTGTAGCAGTCAGTGAGCAAGGTCATTCTTCATGTATCCCGTCATAACACCTTGATAACACATCTCTTATGTGGCTTGCAGAAACAAGGCTTTCACTGGGATGATGGCAATATGAGACGAGAAGAATGCGACTTGCTCTTCTGTACGAACATTCATGTGCAAGCACTTGTATTGAGAATCAGCTGCGAGTCGGTGCTAGTCCCAGTACTAGTACTATGGGCTCATCAGGAACACGATGTAGCTTTGCCTTTTGAAAATGACGCCTTTCTTCGTTGGAATAAGTGTCACCGAAATCCACGCCATTCATTGCTTCAGACTCTTATTGTCCACATTGCTATACCAGCCACTATCTTGTCACTTCTCGGGATCGTTGAGTGATGTGGCCGCGCTGAATTGTTGCTCATTCTCATGGTCTGGCAGCTCCATTAACCCACGGCCGATTCCTCAGCACTGGCCTCCTTTGGTTGTCACTGGCCCCTTAGAAATGTTCATACTGAAGCAGCCATATCCTTCCCATGCCTTGAAGATGTGGCCGTATTCCAAGTCTGCAAACACTACAATGAAAGTGCACAATTATTACCCCCCTCTTGCGTTTACCCACAGCCAGTGTGGCAAAGCAACTACAACTGGCAGCCAAAGCAGCAGATGCACTCACAATGTCAATGAACTCGTTTTGTGAGATTTCCAATCATATAACAGTTTTACGCAGCCCCTGAAAGTCGTATACTGGATGTTCTACTGCATAAAATAAAATACCAGAGCTAACAACACATCAAGAGAACAAAAGTTGTTTTTGTCAGCCCTCGCGACAGACCTATGCCACGAGTCAACGTTGTAGATTGTGAAAGTTGTTTCGTAGAACAATGGCTTTGTGTGTGTTGACCTTCTAGACCACTTCCCTGAATACAACTATCGTATCGCAACTGCCTTAGCAAAGCTATGACAGTGTCTTTTAAATCCAGCAGGAAATCAACTGGCTCAGCGAGAGAATAACGCCATCCAGACACCAACTACCTCCAAGATAAAAATCAAGCTTTCAAAGCTGCAGCAGCGGACGACGACAAGATTAGCAGCTCTTCTGGCAGGAATTCTAAAAGTCACCGACATGAATAAGGTACTGCTATCTGTTGACAAGCGCCACTCCCTGAAGGCATTGGTCACAAACAGCCACTGCACTTGCCAGATCCACCAGCTCCATGATGCTACAGCAGCACCACAGAGCTTCTCAAGAAGTGCTTCGGCAATGCAGAGCTTCTAATCCAAGAGCATATGAAGAAATTGACTCACGTAAAGCTAGTTTGGTCTTCAGACGACATACTCAGACTTTGCCGTCTGTATGATACTCTAGCCACACACATCAAGGGCTTAGAGACAAAAAGTAGAATCCCTGTACCTTACTTTTGGCGCCTATCACATGACAAACGATCCTTCTTGACTACAGCTGTAAACGCGTCGAGAGAACTAGTTCAACAGCACCTAGCATGAAATGGAGCTTCAAGGGAAGCATTGCATGGCAACAAAAGAATGTGCCTGTGACTGTTTGCAGCTCGACAGTCATGGTGCTTTTAAAAGTGCATGGAAGACTTCAACACAGCCAACTTAATTATTATGGCAAATGGCCCATCATTCTGACCAAGCACAGTGACTTATCCAAATTTATTGCTAAACCCCGCCACTGACAAGTGCTGCTTGAAGGCATGCAGGAAACTATCACTACACTCGGAGGGAAACTCTGGGTGAACAGCACAAGGCAATTAGTAAATAGTCAAGGAGTACATTATCTTTCAGAGTTACGATGTGGAACCAGCCAACAAGATGTGCAAGCCACTTCCAAGAGACAGAATCACAAAGACCCATCTGTTTCAAGTCACTGGTGTTCACTGGAGTGGTCCTTTACATATTAAAGGGAATGATTTGTCAGTGTTTATATCATTCTGTGTCATCACCCTATATTTTAGCCAGTGTTAAATTCAGTTATTCTTTGTTCATCCATTGCTTGTTCTTTGAAATGTTAACATATTCACGACAGTCCTGAGCAAAGCTACCAACAGGCCGGAACTTCAAAAGGCTAGGCTTGAAAACCAGTGAGAAGAACTCGACACTGATGAACACAGGCCTGTCACCATAAACACAACCCAATAGCAAAGATGGAGCATAGAAGTTTCACCACCAGCCATGATACGCTAAGAAATGAGAAACCTAGGCCCGTATTCCGAGTTTGCGTTGTTATAACTGTCGCTATCTCCCGGTCTCGAGTCACCTGATTGGCGAAAACGCTAGAACATGATGTTGCCACCTCTTCCGGTTCCACAGTGGCAACAACCAGTTCAGGCGTTTCGACCAATAGGATGACTCGAGGTCACGTGAGCTAGCGACACTTCGATAACAACGAAAACTCGGAATATGGGCCCTACTGCAAGTCATAAGCTTTCACTGTGACATCGGAAACATACTATCAATGAAACCGGACAACACAGATCACCTCAAGGACTTAGCCAGCATCACACAGCATCGTGGTGTACCAGCCCATCATATGTAGGCCTTCCAGATGGGTCAAAAGGATGGCCAACAGCATGCCCAGGAACTGCAGGAGTTGCATCTCATTTCTTCACCTTGAAGTCACTCTGAAAAAAAAAAAAAGAGTTTACCACCATTTCAAGGGCAGTTTTATTAAAACATCAACTGCTTATACCGTTGAGATGAGTGGTAGCTCTAGCCTCTCGCAACTTGCCCAGACCGTTGGTAGCAACATACTAATATCAAGGTCTGGTACACTATCCATTAAAAAAATGCATTGGGAATATGCTTTCGAAAGATGCGCTGCTTTATATTAGAGCTCTACGTCGCTTCAAGCCGAATAGGATGGTTACCTTTGTTTTTGCGTCCCTATTTTGCTACCTGAGACGAAAATCAAAAAGTGCACATTCCAAATATTATTTAGCGTGGGGTGCCGAATTTTATTTTCTGTATCAACTGTGCTTGCCATGTGCGGGTTCAAGTCAGTGGGGAAAAAAAGAGCAGGGGGGGGGGGTAAAAACGCGTTTCATCTGCTTTGTTCCGTCAGCAGACCTTGTGGCAAGGGACAGGGGAACGCGCGTGCTAGGGATGTACACCGTCCCCCCCCCCCTTTGTTTTCGATAACGCGGTCGGAGCTCCGGCAAGCCATGCGCTGAACAAAAAAAAAATCGACACGCTTGCGAAAACTCTGAGACAAGCCACGCCATCGACAGTTGACCAATATTATATAATTCGAGAGGTTGTGCGCAGCGCTCGACCTTAAAATTTCGTTGCCATTCCTCCTCATAGCACTGCTCGAGCTCTCAAGTGTGCTTACGCGCTCACGCGGCCCGATCTGTTGACAGACGAGAGAACAGTGAGCGGCTGCCAAGGTCGTTACTCGTAACGATGACTCTCTGAGAAAGTATACAACAGCCACGGCCGCTCGATGGAAGCGCACTGGGTGCGGCCTGCTGCGTCGCGCCGCCGTCAATAGGCAAGCGTGTCTTTGGGGAGTTTACAGTTGCGCCCGCTGTTTCTGCTGAGGGCGCCACTGTTCGGGGACACGTCGCCGCCGGGGTCGCCGGCTCTGAGTGCACGGTTTGCTTTCTTTCTGAACGCGTTCGCCTCGCGCCTGCGTGGTAAACGCAAACTTTTTTGTGTGCGCGTGTGCAAGCGCGGTAACGATGAGACGGGATGCGTTTGTTTTTTAAGGCGAAAGCCGTTCTAGGCTCATGGAGAGAAAATTTGTGCACAGAAGCTGTGCCTGTAATCTGTGCGTCGCATCTGTGCACTGGTGTGTCAGTCGCAAAAGCGAACGTGCAAGGAAGGAGATTAAGAATGAAAATGATTGGTGATAGGTAATCAATAAAAGTTATAATTAGGCATTGATAGAGGTAATGACTAATGCTAATGACTAATAATGGTTAATAATGACTAAAATGATTTGTAATGACCAGCATATCAAACTACGACATGTAATGACCGCAATTGATTAGAAATGAGTAAAAGTGCTTAGCGATGTGTGTTAAAGACTTTAATAGCTAGGCATGACTAATCATTACTGCTAATGACTACGAAATGACCAATATGTGAAACGACGACATATAACGATCACTGCTGATTCTAAATGAGTAACCTGCTTAGTTATGACTTGTAAGGGCTACAATGACTACGCAGGCAGACTCATCATGAATGGGAAACGACCAATATATCAAACGACGACTTGAAATGACGAACTGTGGCAAACGATGAGAGGCAAATGATAGGAGAAGGGTAGGCTTTCGTCGTCCTCTGCTTAAGAGACATCCAAGAGACCCTCTAATTTTATCTGCTGAGCACGCTTCAGGCAAATACAGCAGCGAGGAGTGGAAATGCACTCGCTTCCTCTGAAATGAAAGCAGCGCTGAGGTTAAAAAGTCCAGATGCTGAAGCATAATGCCCTATCAGCTGCCATTGAATTTGCTGCAGGGGACAGGAGATTGGACTTGTTGGTGATTAATTATAGGTTAACCGTGCAAACAACGTGAATGGAACACAGGAGAAGAAGGCACAACCGCGTTAGTTGTGTCGTCCTCTTTTCCTGTGATTCCGTCACGTTGTTTAACCTATTTAGTTACCAAGGAGCTGGCCAGTGAACTAGGATTTTTAAGGATGTGTTGCGAAGCAGATGAACACAATGAGGTAGCACCAGAAGCTTTTCTCGCAGGTTATGTTGCGAGGACATATCAGAAAAAGGTACGACGGTTTTCTTTTTTTATATCCCAGTCGAAAACAACTACAGAAAATTTTCTGTTGTTACGACAGAATTTCTGTGCGGTTTTTGACGGGAAACCTGTTGTGACAACAGAACGTTCTGTAGTAACATCAGAAATCTCTGTAGTTACGACAGAGAAGTGCTACAGAACTACAGACAACAGAAATATACTCCAGAAAAACTACAAAACTACAGAAAACTACTACAGAACTACAGAAAAATCTGATATTTACGACAGAACTACATAATACTTTGTCGTATTTTTGACATGACTCTGTAGTTTTTTTCGACTGCGATAAGTATACAGTTTGTTCTAAATTTTGCCGTGCTGCCTTGCAAGCAAAGAAGCCTGTCCATACAACAATTGTTTATACTCTTGTGACTGTTTGAGCCGATGCGATAAACTGAAAAGCCCCTTTCCACAGAAAATGCGGCGCCAGCTCTGTCGGCGGAAAATCGGAAAAATACCTTTCTGGTAAGAGGCACTTGTTGATATGGCCAGACACCTTTGGCGCAATGAGAACACATGACATGTTCAATGTGGCAGGAGCTGCCAAACCAGAGAGAGTCAATAAGATGTAAGGGCGAAATGGGAATTATTGAAAGTGGGACCGTTAGATTCCAAGTCAGGCACACTATACTCCTATAGGGCACGTTCGTACGGCTTCGGTAAAGAAGAGCTTTATATAGCTATGTGTAGGGTGCTATCGCATATAATGCGGTGGCTTAAGGCTGCATTCTAATGATATGCGACAGAGAAAGCAATTGCGGGATACGGTGAATAAGCAGGCAGCAAAGTGCGGGTACTCTGCGAGGCTTTGCAAGGAGACTTAAGAACCCCAAGTTTTGTTTATCACTACCAGGTTGTTTAATTTATGCGATATTTGGTAATGGGTTTGAGGCGACATGTCAGTAGTGCAAGAGCCTGTTGCAGGAAATATGAGTAAGCTGGACCAGTTACAGATTAATGAAAACCAAGGACAATGGAGGCTTGATTTACCCCGCAAAGGAAGTAATTAAGCTTTGTCAGCTTACGAGCCCCTTATTAACAGGACGATGAAGTCTGAAGAGGTGCGGCGAAGTAGCAAGCTGTGTAAACTTTTGATTTCATCATTGTTTTCTCACTGTACACAGTACCGGCAGCTAATCTATGAAAACAATGATCCTGCTCATGCTGAGGCGCTATGCAAGATATCGTTAAGTTGCTGCACCCACTAATAGTGAGCTGGGCTGGAAATGTCAACTCAACAGTGGAGTGACGTTTATGGCTATGGCATAAACCTCTCTCAAGAAAGGTTTTCCGTCTGCGATTGGTAATTTTCTTCCTTATTTTTGTGTGGCCATTTAATTAGCGCACTCGGCTGCTCGCTGAATCTCGGCCGCAGTTGCGCTCTGAAGCGTGAACATTCTTGTGATCGCAGCTAAGAGTTTCATAACAGGAACACTCGATGCGCGTTCTTCCATTGAAAAGTGCAAACCAGCAAAATTGCATGGGTTTGCGAAAATACAATAAAAATAGTAATAAAAACTTTTGGCGCATATACGTAGCACCTTGAGGCAAACCGGCTCTATATGAAGCGCGTTCAGTTTGTCCGGTCATGCAAAATGCGGGAAGCCATGACGGATAGCGTTTCGGTATACAAAATTTAAGGTCTCCAACGAAGTCGAAGATCCCAGGTTATCATCTAGATATAACCTAATAAACATCTTAATATTTCCACCGTAACATTTGTCAGAATGAGATAGAAAGGTTGGTTACATATCGCATTTTCACAGAGGTTGCTGATAGTATGACATTTTTTAATTGGATAGCGCTGGCAGCTTAGAACAGGTTGACATCAATTTGTGTATAAAAGCTGTATGCAGGAATGAGTAAATGGTATGAAATGACAAATGAAATTAGCGACATAGTTAATTAAGTGGTTATGCATTAGGCTGCCATGGCAGCTGAACAGCTTCGAATTGTTCATAGCCGGGTGACATTTTCGTGTGACAAACAACTTGATCCAAATGCAACATCACGGTAATGCGAGCTCTCCAATCGAGTGGCCTTAAACCACCGTCACATTAGGTTTTTTGGGGTTCACTCCAGTATACATCCTTGCCGAGCAAGCGTTAAGCGCTGACATGGTCACGCTAGACATGACATTATATACTAATTCGTCTTGCCAAATTGCGTGAAGCGGAGCTCTTATATCCTTAAAATAAAAGGCTTCTACCACGCCGACGCCTCCCTCAAAGCGCAGCCAGGCGCAGCTCTCCGCGCTGCTGTCCCCGAACGGTGGCGCCGCGGCGGTGGCGACGGGAAGTAGGCGCCTCTCGCCGGTTTCGGGCGACGTAGCAGGCCGCACCTAGTGCGCTTCCATCGAGCGGCCGTGCAACAGCAGTTAAAACATTGAATCCTTGATCGTGTATAAACTTCGATAGATTCGCTGACCAAAAACGTGGTCATTGGCACAACTATCACTGCTCAGTCCGTCACGATACTTACGTCTTCGACTGTTTTTCGCAGAGCGCCTGGCATCGTTGGCACCGCGTTGCTGCGTAGCCGCCGTTGCTTGTAGCCTACGGATGCATAAGCTACCGATGAACACTCCAAGGCGTCTGGAGTGAAGTGCGCCGAGCACACACGCCGATTCGGTTCCTTCTCAATGCCCAGAGCTTCTAATCACATTCTTTTTCGGTCATTATGGGAAGGAAATCTGTGGTATAACACTCCTCCAACGCCTTCGCTGTTCGAGCAGCCTGGGACTGCGCAGAATTTCTTCATGACAGCACGAAATATAACCAGGAACCAGGCTTCACCAGCGAAGGATACGAATAACCACCTACAACAAACCACGAGGAATAGGCAAAATAAGGTATATGGGCAAACGGCACACCACACAGGGCAAACAGGAGCTACATGTGCAGCTATATTTACTAGAAGGGCGCAAAATTCTTGGATTCGGGAAAATAGACAGTCTCTAGCGTTTTTTTTGTAACATTTTATTTAAAGTGCTTTAATCTAAAATAAATATGTCGGTTTTGTAAGTATATCAGAAAGCGCAAGAACGTGACAGAGCATATCATTAATCATGAGTTCATTTAGCCGTGAATTTATTGTTCGTCCAATCATCAAATCGGACCCAATGTCATCACATCCGCTGCCAAAAAATGGCCGCTGTGTGCCGGCACCATCAGTGGTCCGAACTCGCTTTAACGAACAAATTAAAATATTAAATACTGGATAATACACAAAACAACCACCGTTAATAGTGTCGCTATAACTCAATCTACGTAACCAAGAGGCAAAACAATGTGCTTAAAAATCGTTTCGGGGCTCCTTTAAAACATACAGGCCAATAGCATTCTTGCAACAGCCTCTGCTTTGTTTTCCTTATTCCAAGGTGACATGACCACGAGCTGCCAGGGGAAAGTCGCAGTAAGTCTTCGCGGTACTTTTGGGGAACGACTAATTGGTCCCGCTCTACTCCGCGCTTATCCTTGAATAAACGATACAGCACTCCCTTTCTCATCTCGAAAGAAATGTTCTTTGCTGTCTTAGTAGCGCGGTGGCGCTGCCTTATTTCCTGTATCTTGGGATCATTGGCTTGCTCCATAGCTAAGTCCTCTCGGGTTCCACTTAGAAGTCTCGTGAGATTACTAGACACTGGCGGCAAGAGGTTACTCTCAAGAACGTCCTCATTCCGCGTCTCATCAAGCTCACTTTCAAGTTGACTTATCTGAGATGCCTCGCTCTCAAAGTTTTCTGACCAGCTATCTTCCGCATCGACCACTGTTTTAACTGCCGTTTCCTCCGCTGTGGAATTTTCTGGAATGAGCAGTGTAGCTAGTTCTCGCGCCTTTGAACGTGTTAAGGCTTGCACAACTCTGTCTCCGAAAAGGATGCGCCTCTTTTGCAGCAGCATGTCCGATTTGTTGGAAAAGAAATTCGGATAACACTTAGGAAGCTTTCCTGAAACGGCAGCCTCGGTTGTTAACTCGCCGAAAGGGCCCTCCATGACCACGTTCGCGATTGGCAAGCACACACTCTGTTCCTCCACTACCTGGCGGATCCATGCACACTGTCCTGTATAGCCGGAAGGCGACACATACGCCGGATGGACAACATCCACCGTTGCGGCCGAATCGCGCAGTACCTTGCAAGGCTTCCCGTTGACTACTAGGTCAGGCATGTAGGGTTCCAAAAGCTTCATGTTTTCATCGCAGTCACTGACATACGAGAAAGCAATCTTTTCTTTCCGGCAGTAGACGGCAATTTGACCCTGCTCATTACAACTAAAGCATGTGAGCGGCTTCCTAGCCTCAAGCTTGTTCTTTGTGTTCTGCGCGTTGGTCACTTCCCCACTTTTCTCACTGCCGTCCTTTCTAGGGAGTGTGCCTGAAGAAGCCTTCCTTTCTTCGTTTGCAACTCTAGCAAAGTGCCTTTCCTGACGGTTATTCACACTCAACTTGGGATTGCGGTGCCTATCCACTGCTGGGTTGCTGAATTGTCGGCGCGCGCGAAGCGTACTCCTCAATGAGTTCGGTAGCTTCAGTTGCCGACTTAATGTCGCCTCGGTACTGTAACCAATTTCTTTCTTTTTCTGGGAGGCAGTTATAAAACTGCTCCAAAAGAATTCACTCGACTACAGCATCCCTATCATTGTAGGAATCAGTGCTCTTTAGCCACTCGCCCAAATTGACTCTTAAATTGTACAGGAATTCAGGGTAACTCTCGTCCCTAGACTTAGTAGCGTTCCGAAAGCGTTGTCTGAACGCCTCGGCGCTAAGCCTATACTTTCTCAGAAGGCAAGCCTTGACCTTCTCGTAGTCGTCCGCGTCCTCCTTGCTTAGCCGCGCGAAAACCTCCTCTGCCTCGCATGGCAGAACCGTCAATAATCTCTGAGACCAAGTGTCTCGCTGGAAGGACAGTTTTTCGCAGGTTCGCTCAAAGTTAGCCAGGTAAAGACCGATATCCCTTGATATCACATATGGCTGCATGTACTTTGACATCTTGAAATCTGCCTCCTTGTTGAGAAGAGGTACCGCTAGCTGGGGACAATTGCCCGACCTCTTGCTCAACTCTACTTCTAATTTTCGGAGTTCAATTTCTTGCTCCAGCCTTTTTTGCTTCTCTCTCAATTTCGCGCTCACGCCTCTTTTTCCCGCTCTTTCTGCTGTCTGCAGCTGCTCCTCCTTTTTTTGTCCGATGAGGTTCCATGCTTCACTGAGCTCCTCTTCATCGGTTCCCAAATCAGTGATTGCCTTTAAAATCAAGGGTTTTCGTGCCAAACCACTTGTATCAATTCCCAATTCCTCACACAATAGCAACAGTTCCGGTTTCTGCAGCTTTTGTAGGTCCATGATCGCTCCGAGTGTCGGCTACTTTCAAAACAACTGTGCAAACTACCAAACCTAAAGGCGTTTCAACACTCTTTACCAGTTCTAAAATCTAACTCTGTTCTAGAAACTGGTCCCCATCAGAAGAAAAACCAAGCACTTACCCACACATGCGATCGATGTTCTGAGCTGCTCTTTTGTTAGCCGATTGTGGCTCCTGCTTGTTGCTTGAGATGCCACCTCCGATCACCAGATGTTGTGGCTTGTAGCTTCAGATGCCATCTCCGATCACCAGATGTTGTGGCTTGTAGATTCAGATCCCAACGCTGGTCACTAGTTGTCGTGACGCTGGGACTAAGTCGACCCGGCCTTCACTTGGTAGCGTGCAGAGACTCCAGGTTGATGAAGGATTGAAACTTCGAAGTTGATAAAATATATACAAGCAGGTTTAATGGCATTTTGAGAAAACTTATTTACATAAAAAAGGGTATATCAGCAAAATGGCAAGCGTTAAGAGTTCATAGCGAGATAACTTCTGGATGAGCGGTTTACCCAGGGCTCAAAGCGTCATTTTGTGCTCTGCAACGTCCTTAAATCCCCTATGTCCAGCCCCTCTTTGAAGATGCTGACAAATCAGTTCCAGGGCACAGCCCTCAGATATCGGCAACCAATCGAACACATCACTGCACTGATGGTCTGATGCACTGACTGGTCCAGTATTGTTTCGTCGGGCGTGGTCACTTGTTGTCGGGTAGAGCTTGGGAACGGCGAGGAGGTAAATTTCGATTCTTCTGCCAAGATCCGCTATGTTGGTTCCGGCAAGTGGATTTCCTTCTCAGAAATATCGACTAAAAAAACCCCAGTGTACGTGCGTGCCACGAATACTGCTCCCAGCATTGTCCCTTCCGGCAATTGCAACTCTTTCCTGCATTCACGGGAAATCCTCTAATGGCCGTAATCCTCATGCTCCTTTCTTCTCCTGTACGTCAGCGGACGTGTCACTCCGATCGTCTCCTTTGGACAATAGGCATTCCTCACTTGGCAATAGCGCCTCTCGACGGGAAGGGTGAACAGTTGAACAAAAGCACTTCCGGCTATTTCTCACATGGCGACATTTCTTTGTATTTTTCTTGACGTTCCCTTGACAGGGCCAACTTGGCAGTTGTAGGATCACGACAAAGCAAAGCATGCTCACTCAAAAAGATTCATGTGAACAGGCTCACTTAGAGCCCTTGCACAAACAGCACATATCAATACCATGCCCACAGGCGCACAATAGTGCGCGCAAGCGCGGACCATGCACGGTCACAACAGTATCTTCCCCAGTAGGCGATAGAGCGAACGATGAACGCTTTCGCCGCGCCGCCTTGTATCTAAATCTTTATTATGCTAAATTAGCTAAATATGTAGCTAAATCTTTAGCCTCGAAATTCAGTTAACGTCATCGCCAAGTTTGACTCAGGAAACTAAAATAAAATATAGCAGGCAAGAAGGCTAATGCATAAATTACTACTCATTTAAGTAACCAAAATTAGCCGACAGAAAAGCGATACGAAGGATTGGATGCGTGCGAATAGAAAGTAGGGATGGCACAGCAGAAAAGGAAGGAAAAGTAAAGGTGTACCATGTTGTCATTTCGTTGCCAAACATCGTAGAATGGCAATTAAAGCAATCGTTTAGGTTCGCCAGGGTCTTTTTCGAACGAAGGTGAGAGTTGCGTCGGTGCTGCCTTGGCACTATCTACGTCGTCTCGAAGCACTATCAAAGCGCCTCAGGAGTCCGTCATCCTTTCTGCCATGGTTTTACGCGCAGCTTTCAACTGGAATCGTTAAACATGCACGCAGAAAGAGTTTCTTCGTCTTTTCTTTCTCTCTCTCTCTCTTTTTTGCATGCAATAGGTAGCCTTATCTGCTACTTCTAAACCGGTCGGATATACCAGATGCTTGGGAAAACGTTATCAAAGATAAATAAGACCTCGAGATAAATAGATGGCGTTCTCGGCAAAGTAATAATAATAAAAGGGGGTGTCTGAAAGCAGGTGAATCTTATTAAATGATAACCTGGATGTAATTAGATATTTGAAGTTGACTATTAGCAGTAGCCATATTAGGTTTTATAATTTCGAAAACTTGATTGCCGATGGCGTTGTGGCACAACAAAGTCGATTGTTTCTCGCGCAACTGGAAAATCGCACTCCACGAGGCCGGTGTCGTGTGCCCTTTTGCTCCGTCCATGGCAGAAACGGTGAGTAGAGGAGAGCAGGTCACGTGGTACTTGAACCACGGAGTTCCCCATTTGACGTACATACATAGCTTTGCATATACAGCCGACGCGCGATTTACAAATTGCGCGGGAAACGATCAAACATCTTTTTAGCCCCAACAAAGGCAATCTCGTTCTGAGAATTTTAAATAAAAGGAATTACAAATCTGATATAGCAACTAATGGACAACTGGAAATGTCTGATTGCAGCCAGGTGCCTCTCGGTAAATGATTAAAAGTAAACTATATTGGAGTGTAGTCAACTATTTGCTAAGCACGTTAACGTAATTCACCTGTTTCTTAGGTCCACCAGCGCTGGTAATACAATGCCGAGATGCCTTCACAGAGAAAGCAATAGTCCCGCGAGAGGCAGGTGAACCTTCTTATTTTTCGCGTCTTCGGGAGCAGAGTCAATGGAGCGCATTTTATCGCTTTACTACGCCAGGTTGTGGCTAATGGCACACAAACTGCTCAAAGGGTCATCATCGTAAAGAAGGAAAAGGAAGAAACATAAAAAAGTTCAGTTGAGGATAGGACGTGCAACTTGGGCTCAACGCACGCATCGCAAGAAAATAAGGCATATGCTATAGAATGGGAATATTAAATTTAAGTCACTGTGAGATACTGGCTTAAATAATCAATCATGGAGTTGGGGCTTGCAACTTGAGCGTAAGAAAAAAAGCCGTTTGGGGTTCCCCGCGTCGCATTAGATTTTTTACACCTTCGATACGTAGATACCTCGGTTTGTAGAAGGGTGTCAAAGTGAGGGGAATATTTTCCTCCCGCCGGAACGTCGCTGTATCGGGAAAAGCAGTGGAGAACAAAGAAGACACTTCTCAAAGTTGTTCACATCCGAAAATATTTTAAGGTATAACTTGACAAGCAATCTTCGCCACTGTAGCTTTCACCACTCTAGCTTGTAGGGGATTGAAAAGTCTTTTGTGAAAGCTCAAGGTGCAACGAGCCAGGCGTCCAGGCAGATCGCCCAGTCCGATCAGCCTGCTGAAGCAATGATCGTCAGTCAAGACGTTGAAGGGACATCCGTGAAGGCACGATCGGCACTTCTGCACCGTGAAAATAACGGCGAGGCATTCCGATTTTGTCGGGGTATAACTGCTACCAACTTTGAATAATGTGCGACTCGCATAGGCTATAATGTATTCAACGCCATCGAGATGTGGGATGAGCGTCGACCCGGTACCAATACTACTGGCATCGGTGTAATTTCATGGCTAGCGCTGGGGTCACAGAGGCGTAAATGGGGGAAGAAGCAAGCGAAAGTTTCAGCTAATTAAGGCTGACTCAGCATGCTGCCCGCATAAACAGTGAGTCCTTATGCGAAAGAGAAGTTATAGAATTAGCAATTTGTGAAAAAAAAAAAATGGTAGGAATGAAGTGGCGAAAACAGGAGAGTCGTCCGATAAATTCCGTTTCCGTTTGGTCGAAATTTCTGGCTTGGACTAGCTCATGCGGGTTGGCGCATATACCAGTATTGCCGATGCAGAATAAAAGTACGCTTCTCTAAAGTGACACGACTTATAATGCAGTCAGACACAAAACCTAGCCGTTCATTGTGCTGTTCAACCATCTTGCCAAATATCAAGACGTCATTCAGAGTCATATTTGGGAACACCGCGTGGAACAGGACGCAACACAAGAGAACGAAGGTAGTCAGGACGGAGCGCTGAACTGACAACATTTATTTTATTCAGATACCACACTTATACGAGGTGTGACACACACACACACACACACACACACACACACACACACACACACACACACACACACACACACACACACACACACACACACACACACACACACACACACACACACACACACACACACACACACACACACACACACACACACACACACACACACACACACACACACACACACACACACACACACACACACACACACACACACACACACACACACACACACACACACACACACACACACACACACACACACACACACACACACAAAAAAAAAAAAAAAAGACTGGTCCAATAAATTATTGAACTTACAGAATAAGTTCTCTGTGACATTATCACCTTAAAATTAGTCGCCTTCAGCATTCACACTTCTGCATACGGTCCTGCCACTGCTGGTAACAGTTCTAGAACGAGGGTTTTGGAAGGCTCTTCAGGAGATTCTCTGTTTTTGCCTGAACCTCGTAAACTGAGCTAAAATGGGTTCCCATTAACAAAATTTACCTTGGGGAAATAAAAAAATCTCATGGAGTCAAATCAAGTGATTATGGAGAATGCTCCATCACTGTAATGTTTTTGCTGGCCTGAAACTGCTTGACAGATATGGCCGTGTGAGCGGGTTCATTGTCCTGCATGCAACAGGCATCCATCACTCCCCAACTGTGACCTTTTTTTTTTCCTAATGTTTTTCACGAACTCCCTTTTGTACTTCAATATAGTAGTGTTGAATAACAGTCTGACTACTGAGAACCCACTCAATTATTGCAATTCCACTCTTTTTTAGAAGCCGCGTCAACGTGGCAGGCGCATTACATACAACAAACAACAATGCTTTGAATTCGATAAGGCCACCGGGGGCCATGGAAGCTGTCTTGTGGGGCTTGCCAGTGCCAAGGTAGAAAATTAGAGGACCAGACAGAATCAGGAGAATTGACAGCGATACCAGTACATCCTTCTTGGTTACCTTATTCAAGATTCAATAATCAACGCTAAATCTCCATGATTTGTTTTTCTTACGGAGGTGTAGGCTAGGGATTGTTTCCGTACGAGACCAAAAGAATATTCGTAGTACGTACGTGTTCCACTTCTGTTTGTTCACAGCTGCTGCACGCCGTGCAAATGCTTTATTTTTACTTTTCCCACAAAAATGTCAATGCTGTTCGTCAGCTAAGCGCTGCGATCTAGTTCTGTGGCACAGTGGTTCTAGAACACATTCAACTTTTTCACGGATATTGTGCTCTCTAAGCTTTCGCATTCGACTTTACGCGCATGCGCACAGGCTTTTAGGGAGATGAGTGGCGTGGCCTGAAATTTGATACAGCTTCGTTTGCGAAGGGGTCACAAGAATAAACCCGCTGCTGCGTGCCTCGTACGCCTGGAAAGTTGGAAACAACACGCGCCTTGAAATCCTTGGAAACAACACGCGCCCCTCACTCAATGCTTCTCCTTGGAAGTGTTTAAAGAGAAAATCAGAACACTTTATTTGGTCGAGTCAGATAAAATTTGGGGAGAGCCCTTATTTAGTCAGAAAGTACAGCCACCCGAGCGTTATCTTTAGGCGTCTCAAACAAGCGCCCAGCTATAGGCGTCAACGTGAGCCGCAGTCCGTGCACCGCCGCTGGTGGTGACGGAGAGCCGCGTCCACTGCTCAGTATTCCGCCTCTCACAGTCTGTGTTGCGGGTGCGGAGGATCCCGCAGAAGACGCCACGAGGCTGTGAGCTACCGTCTCTGGCATACGTCTTGATTACTACCCGCCCGAGGCTGTTTTTCTTGTGGAAACATCCTGTGTTTCGCACATGGGGGCCGCAGAGCGCCGCGTGTTTTATGCAAAATAAAGTCGAAGGAGCGAATTAAAGGGGCATCACGCGAAACCCTGCATCACTCGCATCTTGCATAATTTTTTTTCGCTTCTCGTCGAGTGGACGTTCGAAAGACAACAAAAGAAAGCAGCGCACCTCGAGTAGAGCTTGCTCGTTCGTTCCGCCGACGATACAAGGCGGCAGAAACCGGGAAGGCGATAAATGCATGGGAGCGCAAACGGTGCCGGAGCCAGGATGGCGTGCCACACGTGCATGTCTGTGCGGAATGCTGAGAATGCTCCTTCCCCGTTAACGGCTTCAAAGGAATGCTTTACGCGAAGCATGCAGAGGAGCACCGAGGGAGACACATGCTTTCAAAGCAGGAGATTGCGAAATTGACGGTGCGCTGGTTTGGAAAGCAGCAGTTGATCTCCACAATGAGACGCTCCGAGAAAACGGCCTCCCGCACTGGAACACTACAAACTCGTATTCGGCCCCTTTTTTTCTACCAATGTGACATTTATACATTTATTTGAAAGCTGAAATAAATTATGGCACAGTGTCCTGTATCGTCTAATAATAAACTTTTAAGTAAACTCCAAATGCTGTCCTCCCAGTCATTGACCTAAGGGGCCAATATACTCCCACTGGCTAAAACATCACTGCTATTCGCCCTGGACGTCTTACTTACACTGCTGTATTATGGCAGTAAATTAGGATTGACTGAGCCATATTACGCTAAGGCTTTGGATCAACTCGAGCTTAAGGTAGAACGAGAGAAGGAAGGCTGCACCGTATGGGAAAGAGCACTGAACAAAGGTAGAGGGGCGTAGCCGCAGTTCGCAAGTCGAGTCCACTTGTCGAAACATTGGCTCGACTTGCGAACTGGAGCTCCCCCCCCCCCCCCCCCCCTACTTTTTTTTCAGTTCTCTTTCAAACTAGAGCTTAGTCATGTAAAATAATCCCTGCGTAACGAGTTGTTCATCCTCACCCGACATAACGGCCATTAAAAAAAAAGTGCGTCGGAAGAAAGATGTTGTGTCACTTCACCTGGTCACATGACCTCACAATTTGGTTTGAATCGACATTCAAGTGGCTGAAACCCTTAGGAATTCAGAATTAAAATGAAGAATAAAGAATTGAGAATTAGAATCAAGCTTAAAATGTTTGAAAGGCGGCGTCCTTTTCATGGTTTATGCCAACTTTAAATGTTTTTGATGTAGTTAGACTGAAATGCGCTTAAATTACTATTGCTAAAGCTTAACGCAACACATGCTATTGCTAGATTAGAATATTTATTCGCGAAAATTCATTATTCAAAAAGCATTTCTTGGCTCCTGACTGGCCGCAGGACCACGACTGCTGTTGGTTTTGTTGCAAAGTTTAAACGCATGCAAGCTATGCGCTTTTTGCGCACACAATTCCTGAAACACATTAAATTATGCAACAAAAATTTATTGCATGATGCGTAACATAGCGTTGAAATAGGCTTGTGAAGTAGCTACGCAGCGACTAGACGTTATGACTGTAAACACAACGATCGAAGTGCGCAGGAGGATCGGCAGCTCTTGGCTGGCTTCAGGAAAATAATCGCTTCTTTTCATAATTTTTTTGTCACGCTCTATGTTCATTTTGCACTATTCTGCGCTGTTCGGAAACGAGCGCCGCAAATATATGCGCCCCGAATTCACTGGCCCGGAAGAAAACGCTGCTGTTGATATTCCAAGCACATTCGGCGGCCTCGAGTATACTTTGGCGGCTCACGCTCGCGTTTTGATCAGGGATTAGGCGTTGATTCTACTTTTTTACGTATATTAGTGCTGAAAGGTATTCGCCGTCGACGTGGTGTACAGAATCGGCTTTGCGTTTTGAGAAAGTTTTTGCTCGGCGGCCGATCTCGGGAAGACTCGGTCACCGACAATCGGCAGACTGGTTTTGTCGGTGTCCCCGGACTCAAAGCCTGTCACACTGGGAAGACATTTGGTTTTCGGTCGTGCTGGTGTCGTAGTCGGCCTGGTGTGACAGCTTGGTCGGCCACAGACACGGTTGGCCGACGAGTTGGTCGACTGTCGGAGTCGTTGTCGGGTTTGCGTTGGCGTCGGGTCGCGCTAGTGTGACAGGCCCTTAAGTCGACATGAAAGAAGAACAGAACCGAGTGAAGCCCACTACGCAGGTAGGACCCACTTGGAGGAACGAGCAAAGTTGCAACGACACAGTGTTTGCCACAATAATGAAGGGAGAGAGCGCGATAGGTACTGTCAGAGCAGCTCTGCGTTATCTCGCTCAGTGTGGTGCGGTTCTGCTCACTGTGGAAGCAAAGAAGGAAGAATACACAATTGGGTGCTAAGCAGGATTCTCTTCTGCCTCAGGAGCGGAAAACGCCATCTCCTCTTTCCGCTATTTCTTAAGCATTCAAGCAAGGCGGCGTCTCAATCAAATCTATAGCGGAGGAATATGCAAGGCTATGAGTCTTACTCCTGCATACCATTATTTCTCTAATCATTGAAAGGCTAGATTTTTATATTATTCGACGAGTATGCTTTTCAGCGTATACGTTAAGGTGTGGGAACGGGGATAGCTAACGTAAAGTTAAGAAGTCCGTTTTAGCGACAAACCTCCAGGCCATAAACATAAACGGACATGGGGGGTTTACATATTCACCTGTTAATATCAGAGCCTCAGAGGTATAGTTTCATAGCAATGCCCCCCCCCCCCCCCCCCTCCTTCACTTCCCACCATGAAGTGTACCCACCTGGAAGCTGTCGCTGATCATGGCTAAAGCAGCTCTAAATTCATTCTTTATGAAAGGAGTTAGTAGGGAAAGCAACTAAGAAATCAGTACTGCATAAAACCTCGTCTAGGCCGCTATTTCGTGCATTTTATATTTTTGCGTGTTTTTCTATCCCAGACTTTGAAAATTAAACCAGCCTCACGAGAAAAGGCTGCAGGGCAACGAATTCTGCTTATATAGCGTCGCGCAGGCACGAATAGCTCGAATATTAAGTCCAGCTGGCTTAACCAATGGAACTTCACAGGTGATTGGTTGAGGTTAATGATATTGAAACAGGAGGGCGAACTAAGAAAGCACAGGCCCATCTGACATATTTTGAGCGCTTGAAGCTCTCATTTGAAATCTAGCATAGAGGCACCCATTAGAGCCGTTTATTCAAGGAATGCCGTAGGAGGAGTATATTTTAGCTATAGGGAACAGTAATATGCGCTCATGTTAATGCTGATGTGTAGTTATACCCTTTCTAAAAGGCAGCCGTTGTGCTTAAGAGTGCGAAATATCGCCTCAGTGTTACTCACCTACTGGGCTGAAACGTGGAGGCTAACCAAGAGAGTTCTACTTAAGTTGAGGACAACCCAAAGGGCTATGGAACGAAGAATGGTAGGGGTGACATTAAGAGATAGAAAGCGTGCAGAGTGGGTCAGAGAAATAACTCAAGTTACCGACATTCTAGTGGAAATTAAGAAGAAGAAATGGACATGGGCAGGACATGTAGTGCGAAGAGAGGATAACCGATGGTCGCTGAGGGTAACAAACTGGATTCCAAGGGAAGGAAAGCGTAGCAGGGGGAGGCAGAAAGTTAGGTGGGCGGATGAGATTAAGAAGTTCGCAGGGGTCAAGTGGATGCAGCTAGCACAGAATCGGCTTAAGTGGAGAAATATGGGAGAGGCCTTCGCCCTGCAGTGGGTATAATCAGGCTGATGATGATGATGTTACGGCCAAATCTATTCTGTGGCCGTACGCCAGTCATTCACTAGAACCAGTGAGGCATTTGGTGCCTAAGGATGCAAGCGAAAGCAACGCTTTTTAGCTGAAACTTAAAAGCAGAGAGCTTACTAAACCCACATGAGAAAGAGTCATGGAGCAAGGTAACTTGTTGCTGCAACATGAGTGGAGCTCAGGCCTATATACCATAGTAGCTACACATACGTGGCAGCCATGCGTTCGTTGGTAAAGTTTGGCGGCGCAGAAGTACTCACGAGCATTACCCTAACAGAGCACTGCCTTTCCAAACGTTTCTAGAGTACCGTAGAAAAGCTGCAATGGCGTTGTAAAAGCCGGTCATGGTGACGTGCGCATTCAGTAAAAGCAGAAGAAAGGAAGCGCTCTGAATGACTGCGGGTTTGCAGATAGCTTCTGTCATTGAAGAGGCCGCCTGGTTCGGAAATGCTCAGCTGCAGCGCTGTGGCGTAGGCTCTACTTCGTGCCACGTCTCGTCTACCTGTTAGCCAAACAAAAAGTGTCGGCGCGCGTGCATGCGACGCACCTGTGAACTGGTGAGCAGTCTTGCCATAGATGTATATCCACCTTCTTACATTTACTCGTCGCCGTCGCTGCGCCCAACTGACGAAATTGCTAATATATCCTATTAGCCAGTTCTTAGGCTGCATTAGGCGCGAAATGTTTTGGCGCCCATAGCCAGCTATGTCTGCCGAACTGCCGCAAAATGGCGGCGAAATTAATAGAAAGGTTTTCATCGGCAATATGCTCATGTGCAAGGCTAGAACATATAGAATTCTCCGAGCCGGATTGCAGCCAGAGCCAAAACAGTGCACATGGGGAAACTTACCTCACCCATTATACCACACGCCCACCGCCACAATAATGAGTGCAACTCTGTACCTGTAACTCGGTAACATACGCCGACCCACACACTCCCTAGTTCGAATGCAGTACCCACCTGCGATGTTTCCTCCCTTCTTTCGCCATCGTTCTTCGAAGTCCGTGTTTTTTTTTAGCGCTTTGAGATATGTCATACCTGCGCCAACTAGCTCGCTATCTTTCAATCACCCCTCTCATCACTTTCTTGTCCACTTGGTTCAGCTAGCTTGAGTAATGCGACATTTATGATGCCTGTCCTTTCACTGTGACCGCATCACTGGAACTTACATCGGCGTACAGATGGCGCATTTTGAAGAATTTTGGTATAACTATGGCGCTGGTGGTGACGCCAAAGTGGTGAGTACCATAATTTGGGTGCATTTCATTCGCAGAAATAATTTACATGAATACGGTGGGGAAATTTCTGTACACGGAAAAAATATCAGGCGACCTAAACTTATCTGCCGCTGATATTCTGGGCCGGGAACGTAAATTCAGTAGATTAACGAATTCAGCCCTGCACCAATAAATATTTCATACAGCGAATCAGCCACTAACACGGGAAGTCAGTAAATATGGCTGTCTGTAGATTATGAACAGCGAGAAATTAAGTCGCCGGTCGGAGAGTACGATGATTTCTGTGAAGTATTGACCGCCTCCGGAACTGAAGCGGTGTACGCGCAGCTCATAATAAAGAAAAAAATTCAAATGACATATTGATTTGCCTTATCGTAAGCACTGATATAATATCATGGACAATGGTCCCACCAATAAACCATTTTAAACCGTAAAATGCTGATTTCGTTTTCCACAAACTTCCACCCAACAGTCTTGTTCGTGTTTGTGCCTTGCTTAAGAAGGAACGTAGATAGTGTGTATCTTCACACTGAAAGCAACGGCCACAAAAGCTGAAGAGACCAGGTTGAGAACAGATTCAATATGCGTACTTCGCAACTCTTCAACCTGATGAAACATTGTTCGTGGCGCTTTGTTTTTTTGCCACAGAGGTAACCATTTTGACATAAATATTTTCAGGAGGAAATTTTTTTCTAGTGAATTTAGAGCCAGGATGCACTAGCTCCAGACACAAAAAAAAAACGCTTTCGCTTTTTTTTTATTAATTTCTTAATGTTAGCTTACTAACCTCTACCGCAGTCCCCTCATTTCCCCATTACACTTGAAAGTCATTAAAAAGAAAACTGTGAAACTCGCGATTAAAAGCTGGCAGTAAACAGAGGCCTGAAAGCGTGATAAGTAGCATCATGCTGCACGGCACCGTTCTTTGCCGAAGTTTTAAATAAGGACGCCAGCTGCCGAACCCAAACCACCACAATCAAAATAATGTCGACTCTCAGGCGCGACCGCACCCGGTTCGTTGCGACGGCGCGCTGAGTACTTATCGCCAGTTATTCCTCGCCGTCTCCACAGGTTGCTTCCTCATTACGAAATAGGATCCACCCCCCCCCCCCCACCCGCCACACACACACACGCGCGCGCGTAAAGCTAGAACTGAACTGAAGCCTTTCAGTGAATGAACTATAGGAGCATAAAACCACTCCGACCGACAACTGCGAGCGTGCAAGACTCGTGAACGCTTTTCATTAGGTTTCGAAAGTCCCATTCAACGCCTCTCCAAAGCAGGAACAAATGCACGAAAAGTTTCCAGCCACTACTACTCACTTTTTTCGACGGCAAACCGAAAAGGAAGGAGAAGATAAAAATGTAGAGCAGGCCGCGAGAATCGTAGATAATAAACATAGCCCGCATATATGGGCAGGTTTTATATTTCCAACTATATAGCAACCTATTTATCGTAAGCTAGTCAACATTCCCCGGTGTTACCTCGCCTTGCGCTAGATTTCAGACAAAGTAAAATAAACTGCGAGATCTGCGAAGTTCCTCCTTGTCGACCGCGAAGCGCGAGCTTTTATGTGCTAAAACAAAGAAAAATATATAAAGAGTGAGAGATGCAGGGAGAAATAAATAATGAGAACGTCCAGTGCATTAAAGGGACACAAAGAGGAGAATGTTAAGTCGGGCTAGATTCAGAGATTAGCGTCATGTAATAAGAAGTATAAGATTTACACCCCCCCCCCCAAAAAAAAAAAAAAAAATATATATAAGCCAAGAATTGCATCAAATGAAGAAAACGTGGAGCCACTACAAGCGAACCCATGTTCACCGTCGGTTAAAACCCGAGTGGAGTCGAGTTAGAAAACCCGAGCCGAATGCATAGTTAAACCCTTGTCGAGGACGAACAGCGTGGATTAATATCTGATCAAATAAGAATTGAAAAGCAAATGAACACAATCGAATACGAATTGAATGCTTGTAAGATCATTCGCTACTTTTATCAACATTCGCTCTAGCGGCTATTCATGTGAAACAATAAATCATTTCATGCGGCGCTAGGAGTTAAAGCCGTAGGTTTCAAAATATGCACCCCTCATCTCCTCTGGAAGGCACGCAACACAAGTCAGTACACTAACTTTGCGAGGATCATGTCATGCTCCTAGTGCCATGTCTTAGCACATGAGAGGGACGAGATTAAAGATCCCTGGCTTTCGATGTCGGGCAACGAGGCAGAATTTTATTATTCCGCTGTAGCCATGTAATCCGCGTCCCCCAGTCTCGGAGGCCATATATGTATGGGCATCATAGAAGCCTCCAAACCAGGGATTGCGCTGTGGCGTTGAACGCACTTTACCGCGCAGACATATCGTGGTACATGGTGTTCAGTTTCAGAGTGGTTTCTCCTTTTAAAGCAGTCGCGCAAGAGAACTACGACGTGCCCTATTCGAGCTTCGCCCATTGATCGAAAATCATTGCAGAACTTGAGAATGCATTCAATCATGGATAGCTTCGAACTTTCATTGTTTTACTCGCTCACTGAATCGAATAGCAGGCCACCCGATAGGGTACTAGAAAATTTTGAATATTCCTGTACCCAAGTACTATATGCACACACCATCACCTCTCACTTCGCTCATTAAAAAGGTTTCCCAGGGCGGGTCATCATAGACGCAAAGCGTGAGGCGCTGTCGCCAAAGGCAGGATTCTAACGTTCGTGCTTTACGGCGGAATGGTTCGAGCTTACAGATGCGGTATAAAGCTGAGCCAGCATTAGCGGTACACGCGCGTCCACGAGAAAAACGTTCAGTAAAAGCTGGTGTGTGTTCGTGTACATACTACCTGCATTACTTAGCGACATGTACAGTCGGCTGGCGGTAGTTGCCGCCTTTACACTAGTCTAAATTGGGTCAGTAGTTCAGTTCAGTCGTTCAGCCGTGTCCGACTCTTCGTGACCATATGGACCGTGTCACGCCACGCTTTCCGGTCTCTCACTATCTTCCTAACATCACATAACTTCATCTGCAGAGCCTCGAGGATGCCATCTAACCATCGCGTTCGCTGCCTACCCCTTCTATGGCGACCCTGAACCTTTCCCGACATCAAATCTTTTCTCCAGCGACTCCTCTCTTCTCATCAGATGACCAAAGTAGCTGAGCTATAACTTTAGAATTTGACCCTCCAATGAGCAGTCAGGGTTTATGGTCGGCAATATCGACTGATTTGATCGTCTGGCAGTCCAAGGAACTCTCAAGAGTCTTCGCCAGCACCACAATTCAAACGCGTCAATTCTTCGGCGGTCAGCCTTTTTCACAGTCCAACTCTCGCATCCATACATCACAACTGGAAACACCATAGCACGAGTTATACGGATCTTGGTTGGCAGACTAATGTCTCTGCTCTTTACTAAGCGGTCAAGGCTAACCATTGCTCTCTTTCCCAGAAGCAGGGGTCTCCTAATTTCATGGCTGCAGTCTAATTCCGAGGTAATCTTGGAGCCCAAGAAGAGAAAATCTGTCACAGCTTCCACTTCTTGTTCATTGATGCCCCAGGACTTGATAGGGCAAGACGCCATGATCTTTGTCTTTTTAATGTTCAGTTTAAGCCCAAACTTCTCACTCTCTTCTTGTACGCGCATCAGAAGCCTCTTGAGTTCCACTTCACTTTCTGCCATTAAAGTGGTATCATCCGCATATCTAAGGTTGTTCACACGTTTTCCAGCAATCTTCACTCCAGCTGAAGACTCGTCCAGACCGGCCTTCCTCATGATGCACTCTGCATATAGGTTAAATAGGCAGGGCGACAGTATGCAGCCTTGTCTCACTCCTTTCTCAATCGGAAACCAATCAGTAAGACCATGCCCAGTTCTGACTGTGGCCTCTTCCCCTTCATACAGGTTTCTGAGGAGACAGATGAGGTGAATTGCAACTCCCATCTCTTGTAGAGCTTGCCACAATCTGCTGTGATCTACGCAGCGAACGCTGTCGCATAATCAATAAAGCAGAAGTAGATGGGTTTCTGGAACTCTTGCTTTTTTCATGATCCAGCGAAGGTTGGCAATTTGGTCTCTAGTTCCTCTGCCCTTGCGAAACCCAGCTTGCACGTCCGGAAGCTCCCGGTCCACATACTGCCGCAGCCTGCCTTGGAGGATTTTCTACATCAACTTGCTAGCATGCGAAATAAGCGCGATCGTGCGGTAGTTGGAACAATCGTTGGCACTGCCTTTCTTTGGAATGGGGATGTAAACTGACCTAGCTCCTCCAATTCTGTGGCCACTGCAGGGTTGTCCAAATCTTCTGACATAATGTATGCAGAATGTTAACAGCGTCATGGTTGAAGTTTTGAAGCAACTCAGCTGGAATGCCATGATTCCGCTAGCTTTGTTCTTAGCAAGGCTGGCTAAGGCCCATTCAACTTCACTCTTCAGGATGCCCGGCTCGAGATCAGTATTCACAACCGTCTTATGTTGGGTTTGCACATTCGGGTCCTTCTTGTACAGTTCTTCTGTGTATTCCTTCCACCTCTTCTTTATCTCTGAGGCTTCAGTGAGGTCCTTGTCTCGTTTGTCCTTTATCACGCCCAGCTTAGCACAGAAGCTTCCTTTGATATCTTTGATTGTCTTATACAGAGCTCTTGTGTTCCTTAATTGGCTGTTGACCTTTGCTGCTTGGCGCTGTATGTTCAGGAAGGCATTCTTATATCTCCTTGCTATTTTCTGAAAATCCGCATTGAGAACATTGTATCTTTCTCTTTCCGCCATAACTTTTGCCATCCTCCTTTCCTCAGCTATTTGCAAAGCCTCTTCAGATAACCAGTTTGCTTTCTTGCATTTCTTTTGCTTTGGAACTGCCTTAGTAGCAACTTCTTGTATTATATCACGAACATCAGTCCACATCTCTTCGGGCTCTCTGTCTTCTAGATCTAATTCTTGAAATCGATTCCTCACTTCCACAGCATATTCTAATGGAATTTGATCCAGATCATACCTGAAAGGCCTTCTAGTTTTCGGCGTTTTCCTCAATCGAAGCTTAATTTTGGCAACAAGAAGCTGATGATCGGTGCCACAATCGGCCCCAGGCCTTGTTTTTACTGCTTGTATAGCGCTTCTCCATCTCTGCCGGCAAAGAATATAATCGATCTGATTCCTGTACACACCGTCCGGTGTAGTCCATGTGTACAGGCGCCTCTTGTGCTGTTGAAAATGAGTATTCGCTATTGTCAGGTTGTTTTCTTGACAAAACTCTACTAGCCTCTGCCCAGCTTCATTTGGCTCGCCAAGACCGAACTTGCCTATAATTCCGGATATTTCTTCACTCTCGACCTCAGCATTCCAGTCTCCTATGAGAAAAACGACGTCTGATGATGGGGTGCGGTCTAAAAGGCATTGTAGGTCCGCATAAAATCTCTCAACGTCAGCTTCTTCAGCAGTAGTGGTCGGTGCATAGACTTGGATAACTGTTATGTTTAAAGGGTGACCTTGGATCCGAAGTGAAATCATTCGGTCGTTTTTGGGATTGTACCCTAGCACTGCTTTGCCCATTCTTCTGTTTACTATGAGAGCGACCCCAGTCCTTCTCTTGGATCCGTGCCCACAATAAAAGACATAATGGTCGCCGGAGTTAAATTCTCCCATTCCGGTCCACTTGATCTCGCTGATACCTAAGATATCAATGCTCAATCTGTCCATTTCTCGCTTGACGACATCCAGTTTACCTTGCGTCATAGATCTTACATTCCATGTTGCTATATGATATATCTCCTTGCAACGACGGTCTTTCCGGTCGCTTCCCGACACATCCACAACTGAGCGTCCTTTTGGCTTTAGCCTAGCCGCTTCATTCGTCCTGGAGCTACTAGGAATCGCCCTTTGTTCATCCCCAGTAACATGTGGGACGCCTTCCAACCTGGGGGGCTCATCTTCCGGCGCCGTATCATTAATGGTATTGTGACTGGCCATAGGGTTTTCTTGGCAATAAATACTGGAGTGGGTTGCCATTACCTTCTCCAGTGAATCACATTTTGTCAGAACTCTCTGCCGTGACCTGTCTATCTTGGGTGGCCCTACACAGCAGAGCTCACGATTTCATCGAGTTTCGCAAGCCCCTCCGCCACGACAAGGCAGTGATCCATGAAGGGGCTAAACTGTGTCGGATATACTATCAAAATGATTTTCTGCTGACAACGCACTGAAAGAAAGGCACGAACGCGAAGATAGAGGCGGGGGGGGGGGGGGGAGGGGCCAAACACACACACACTTAAGCTCATTAAGGCATCCGTCCGCGGCTACCCTTGTGGATACTCGTTGGAGCACATGCCCTTTGCTACTCGCTTCATTACTAGGCCTTCATTTGTGCCTCTGTTATCTCATAAATAGTCATCGGCAAGCAGTCGTAAGCTACCAAAGTATAGGACCAACCACACGGCACAGATATAAAACAACACCCTAACCAAGCCAGTAAGAACGTCCATGCGTGGCCTATAGCGGTGACCTGTCTGACTCGGAATGCAAGGGTCCACGAAGTGAGATTTCTCTCACCCTCCCATTTGGACTGAAAGGCCCGAGTTGGCAGATGCTTGCCAAATTGGCCTTGACACGTGATCATGTGATGTCACACAATCCGGCGACTAATGAGCTGCCGGCCATGCCAACTGCCAGCTACCACTTGCCAGAGCCAAGCCCGTGATTTTTATCTCACTACGCCGATAACGCCGCAGCCGGAATTTTCGCAGAGTGAGGGCTTAAGCCTATCACGTCAAAACTGTCATGACCCCATCGGAACCTACCACAAGGATAGTCAGGGACCAATATAGGAGTAGTACGCGTAACCCACGTGCATATGCATATCGCTTTAGTACGCATATCTGATATGCATTGCGCACAGAGAAGTACTCAAAGACAAATCAAGGGTGGACAGTTGGTTTCCAGCAGGCGTCTACGCCCCGGCAACTTGGCCACCAGCACCGAACTACCAAATGAGGAGGGCGAAGAGGAGTGGTCCGCACCTGCGATTAGATCTCAGCTTCTGAACGAATATCTCACAATCAAGCTGATTGCCAATTTGCCGGTTTTTTTGCAGCATTTACACATACTATAAAATGAAAAGACACACACACACACTAAATCACTCACTCACTCACACGCACACACGCACATTTACGAGAGATTCAGCACGTGGCGACTATAGGCTCCAAAGAAAATATCATCCCTCTGTATACCAAAAATACTAGGCGTTTGACTGCATCAAGCCCAAGTGGGGACCTGAATAGCTGCTTTGCGTCGCTTGGACATTTCATCCCACGTCGAAGGAGAGCCTTTACCGCCCGGGAATGTCAGGCGTTGGCGCCTTCCAGCGCCGAGACGATTCAAGAAGGCAGAGCATTGGGACCTGATAAAACGCGATCGCATTCCTTAAAACACACGACTAAACATGTGTATTAACAGACATTTTTCTTTTTCCTTTTCAACTGCATTTCTTATCAAGCCTACAAGATTCCTTTTGTGTGCTTCGTGCCGCATATCTGGGGCTCGTATCGTTCGAGATCGATAGAGAGAGAGGAAGTGTTTCTCCGAAAGAAGAACCTTTTAAACTAGCGGTCCTGGCTTTGCAGGGGTTTAATACCAACTTTGTGCTCACTGACACTAAGATCTGAGAAACTGGGCTTACTGCAAGGAAAGCGTGGTCTGAAGATGACGATGGCGAAAAATAAAAAGCAGATGGAAAGTGGCGTTACCAAACTATGATTTATTTAGTTTCCTTGTCACCTAATTTAATGAACCCAGCGTCTCCATCGTTCTTGATGAAACGCCGCAAACGCCCGCGCGTCAACAAAGCCTGGCTCGCGCGGTAAACAACATCTGTCTCCACCTCCACCCATTATCATAGAAGATAAATGGACGACAGGAATTGCTTAAGCATATTTTACCTTTTTGGCTTGCACGCTGTGTTTTTTCCACGACATTCTGAAATCCGTTTTTCATGATGAACTACCTGCTTTATTTCTTTCGCCTTATTTCTATCGTATTTCCTCCCAGACAAGCATTCATATGCGTTTGCACTTTGCTGCGTACGCATGCCCGCCTACAGACCGCTCAGATGATTTTTGTTCCTTAACAGTTGCCTTTATCACAAACCTTTAAAGAGGCAGAGTTGTGCGCGGGCTCCTGTACATTCGAGAGGCCACAACCAGCAAAACAGAAATGAAGGGAGGAAGAATGCATATTGGAGGTCGGCGCACAAAGGTGCTCAGCAGAAATGCAGTTTGCCGGCAATACAGGCTGCATATCAGTGACGAAGCCACACTTATCACAGCCGCTATAAAAAATATTGTCAGTAAGATGTTACTGCGTAAGAAAACGAGAGTTACCCGACAAATGTCTCGAGTGCGCGCACGCATGTCAGGTCGACCTGCCGTAGGGGTGGCGCTTGAAATATAGTGTTAAGCCTGCTTCTTGGAATGAACAACCTATGCTGCTACTCCGTGGCCGTTTTGTTGTTGTGGCACATACTTTGACCCAAATATGAGGGGAGCTATTCTCAATTAGCTTGATAATCCAACAAGGGAAATAGTTACAGGGAGAATACAAAAATGTTTCTCTGTAATTTTTTCTGCCAAATATCTGTCGATTTAATATAATTACCTGGATATGTAGTGAACACCCATGAAAAAAAGATAGAACGTCTCCCTGTAGTTGAAAGTTGCAGCCGCGTGTCGGGTAACAGAATGCAGTGAGTAACATGTTGCTGTTTTTCCAAAGGGATACGGCCATCGAACAGAGTGCCACTCATGATAGCGTGATTGAGAACAGCGTTGTTGGTTTAGATACACTCATCGAGGAGGGATGGTTGGCCCCTTTCCTTGCAAGAGGATGTAGAGACTTGATTTCTTATGAAATGCTCTTCCTGGACGCAGTTCTTTTTTGTTGCTTACCGGAGCTCCCCACGACATTGACGACAAATCGATATTTGCCTGTATATCGATAGGGTACGGCACTGAGGCCACAACGATACCACTCTCAGAGACAACGGAGTCTATACGTGCTAGAACAAAAAAAAATGAAATGCCGGTGCCGTGATCAGCGGCCGGTATCGTAAATAGATTGCATGCATCGACCTTAATTTTCGCGCGCGGATCCCAGGGGCGGCACCACATCGTAATTCATTTCAAGCCGATGGCAACCCTTCTTTATCGCAAGGACGTGAATTGAGTGGCTGAAAAATTTACTTGAAATACAACTTTCTCTGCCATAGGTACATCTTTTGCAGCTGGACTATCGACAACGTCGCCAGGAGGATACAGAGAATACATCTTTTTTCCTCATAACACATACTGGATCGAGTTGTCTTTACATCCATTTGAAGTATGTTAGCGGTGTTTTGAATTAAACACCCAATTTTATTTTCTCAGTGCCGATGTACAAGTGAAATATCTCGATGTTTTTTCTTGTTTTCATGCAATACTCCCGGAGTAGGTAAATCAGTTTCAGCCAACCACGATGAAGGAATGAGTTAAGATCCCACAGTCCACGATGCGGGAACCCTGACAGATGGATGAGCAGGCGAGAATTGCCTCGCTAATTCGGTCCGAAAATATTGCTCGCGGTTTATCGAGCGGCACCTCCGAACTGATAAACGAGCGCAGTTGCACGGGATCGATAGCGAGAAATATGAGCGAGACGCCCAACTTCATTACCAAATCCCAACAGACAAGCGCTGTCATATAGTACATGGGGTGCTACAAAGACGGTTTGTCTAACGCACTTGTGACGTTTGCGAAATGGCCCGCTGGAGTCGTAAATTATTGACAAAAATAACACAGCAGACTGACTTAATTCGTAACTTATTACAGACATTTATTATCACAGCAGCCGCCGCAAAAGCTTAAGGCTGTAAACAAAAATGGGGGACAACGACAGTTCGCTGCTATGTGGCCTCCATGTTAATGCGGTCATTAGAAGAGCAGCCACAGCCGGAGTGGCATATAATAATGATAATTGGTTCACAGGAAAGGAAAGACGCAGTATCTGTCGCAGTTGTTCTGTAGACACCTGAACCGCACCGTAATGAAAGGGAGGAAGGTGGGAATGAAGGTGGAGAGAGAAAGAGAAAGAAGTGCGGTATTGCAGGGCTACGAAATAATTTCGACCACTTGGGGGTCATTAACGTGCACTGACATCGCACAGCACACGGACGCCTCTCCGTTTCGCCTCCATCCAAACGCAGCCGCCGGTGGTCGGGATCGAACCCGGGAACTTCGGCGCAGTAGTCGGGCATGTTACCACTGTACTACCGCGGCGGGGAGTAGTATCAGACTTAGAAAACTTGTTGGAATCATTTTGAAGCGGTAAAAACACGGACACAAAGAACACGAAACACAAGGGACAGAAAACGTATCGTGCGAAAAGACAGCACTGTCTCGACGCTTAATAATTCTGCCGCAAAGTTACTGCATTTCAGAAGTGAGAACGTCGCACATCATTTACTGCGCTTATAGATAGAGGGAGGCGCCCGTCAATGGCGGAACCCTGAGCAACACAACTTACTCCAGTATAGTGCAGTTCAGCGATGATCTGATATTAGAGATCTTTTTTCCTCGAGAATAGTGCTAATCAGCATGACAGTCATGACCAAGCACGATATACGCAAATGCAGCATTTTGCTACTGCACTGCAGACAAGGCAGTAATTGCATTATAGTAATGAAATTACAGTAATTTAATTACTTTTCCCGGTAATTTGTACTGTAATGAGTTACTTTTTCGGTTCAGTAATTAAGTAATGTAATGGATACCTTTTGGCAGCAATTTCGCAGCAAAAGGAATTAATTCCTTTAGAAATTATTTTTACTAAAGTGCGCAACTACTCCTTCAATAGACAACAAAGTAGAGTGTCGCGAAAGCAGGAACGACGTGCGGCAAGCCGAAGCCAGCGTAACGGATCGGCAAAAGGAAACAGAATTGAGCAGAACAGTGGCTATCCCACCGCAGCCAGCGTAACGGATCGGCAAAAGGAAACAGAATTGAGCAGAACAGTGGCTATCCCACCGCAGCCAGCGTAACGGATCGGCAAAAGGAAACAGAATTGAACAGAACAGTGGCTATCCCACCGCAGCCAGCGTAACGGATCGGAAAAAGGAAACAGAATTGAGCAGAACAGTGGCTATCCCACCGCAGCCAGCGTAACGGATCGGCAAAAGGAAACAGAATTGAGCAGAACAGTGGCTATCCCACCGCAACCATTCGCCAAACAGCAGGATACAAGGCGTGAAGGGAATGAAGAAGGGAGAGATGGTGCAAGAAGGCCGGAGTTGAAAACTAGTCTGGAGCGCGTGTCGGCTAGGGCACAGTAATGCCTGGTTACACTCGTCACCACGGGACGAGGGAGCGTTTGGGTTGGGGAAGAAAGGCGGAAGGGTCCATAGCGTGAGCCACAGGGGCTTGAGCATTACTGAGCACAAGGTGCTGACGTCGATTCTTGGGACTGCGGAGCAATAAATAACCTAGCTTCTTCGGGCCTTTCAAATGGCGGTGACAGCTCCGGGCCAGCAGAACGCTATAGATTCGTAGCTTATTTCGCGACCGTTCGTTCGACTATGCTGCTTTGTGGGTTTTTTTTTTCCGGTTGTCTTATTTTTGTAATGGCAAGTGCTGTAGGAAAGAAGTCAGGAATTGCTCTGTGGGGCGGAATTTGGTGGGAAGACGAAATAATGTGTGCGCTTTGTGTCTGGATAACAAGTTGTTATTTGTTTACAGCTTTGCATGAATGAAAACTACAAAGTAATTTTAAAGTAATTGAATTACCCAGTAGAAGTAACTGTAATGCAATTTCATTACTTTTTGCGAGTAGTAATGAGTAACGTAATTCAATTACTGTTCTGTGATATGCAGCAAAGTAATTATTAATGTAATTTAATCCTTTTGAAAAGTAATTTTGCCATTTATGCTGCACTGCTTTCGACCACTGGAAAACAAAATGCGACTGCTTATTCCGAAAGTAAAGCATCCCTTTAAACAGTATACTCTGCGTGTATCGTTTCATTGAATTTTTTTCCCTGCTTTCGACGTGAAGCCACACGACCCTGAATAAGAGCAAAAAAATGAATATTGCGTATTTTTCTTCAAAACGTATGAAGTTTTCACAAGTGAGTAAACTGATTGTTGACAGTCGAATAAGGTTCAAGTGAAGTAATCATTTCCATGAGACAAATTTACCAGCACGGCCACTGTGCTCTCTCTCTGGAGTGTTAGGGCCTCAGCAGAAACCCCTAACTTGCAGGCCCTACTGCTCGCGTTTCTAACTCACATCAGAGGGCACGCCAATAATTAACGGACAGATGACACGCCACCGCCTCTCTCTGCTTGTTGCCGTCCATCACCATTAAGGACGCGCGCAATGGTCTGGAAAAGACGCACTTTCTCTGCGAACCGCCTACAGCGCGTGTACAGCACAGAGGAGCAGAGCGCACCGGAAGGCTTTTTCACGGATGATGTGTGGTAATATTACATCCCGCTACCTCAATAGTGGATTGTTATGGCTGGTATGTAAACGGGATTGTTGGTAAATGATGCGGCCACCGTGTCAGCTAGTAGCCGAGCGCACGACCAGCTCGTATTGGTGGAAACGTAACGACTCTTAGTTCAGCCATGCGGATAAGCGTTCAGTTGTACACTTGTACAATTGTGTGGTCCCTGCGACAATGTATTTCCGTATGTGAGTGGATGTCTATTGGCACCGGTGATCGTAAGGAGAAGCGCTTGTTAGACCATTATATCTACCATCTAAGGCTGTTCATGGACTCGGTTGCTAGCTATCCTCCATTCGATCATATATTTGTTGGAAGTGCTGAAAAGAAATTCGGCTGAACTCATGGCGTGCGCCGATGAAATGCAGAATTTGAGAGGTGATCAACTAGATTTCAGGTTCTTTGTTAGACACAGCGTCCAAGCAGTCAAGACCGCCTATACCCTGAATATAGTGTTTTCGTTCTTCAAAGAACGTCATGCCCTCTCGCAAAACCGCTCTCATGATTATTTCTTCGAGCCATCCCTTCCCATTGTATCATTGCTTCGAAGGTATGCATTCGATGGTCAGAACGAGAGCATTGGTCCCCCGAAGAGGTGGTGTTTTCAGTGCTGTTTCCATTTCCCGCTAGACCGTCTTCAGTGTGTTCTTTCAGCGGAATCTATGCCTGCAGGATCGTCTATACATAACAAAACTAATGCACCCACAAATTCAGAAAATTTTAACGTTTGAACATTACAACGTCAACTTCGAGGAAAAAAATATGTTAAGGATGCTTACCACGCCTTTAAAAAATATATGACGCAACAACGTTAGTGTCTCCATTCTGCGCCTCCCCACGCGGATCCTCATACAAGTACACTCACTTAACAATTGGGTCATATATAATCATTTGTATACAGTCATAAGCTACCAGATTGTATTTGAAAGAGTGCTAAACATAAACGAAAACCTCATCTTTAACGAAGCCGCGCAAACGTGCAGCATGGTATGGGTAGCGTGTCTTACCTGGAATCTAAGGGCCCTAGTTTTGAGATTCCTATCACATCCATCCATCCATATTTAATTAGCTGCCCGAGCTTACATCGGCCAACTCGAACATAGGATGCGGTCTCGTGACACCCGACAACCGGACGACCAAATAAGCCCCGGACATGCCACCTGCCAAATACCACCTGCCAGAGGTATGGTACACGCACGTGATTTTTCGCTCTCAACACTGATGTCGGATTTTCTGAAGAACAGGCCATATAATCTCATTCCATCATCAGACGGACTATATGCCCACTGCAGGGCAAAGTCCTCTCCCATACTCCTCCAACAATTAACCCGGTCCTGGGCTAGGTGCATCCACTTGACCCCTTGCAAACTTCTGAACCTCATTCGCCCACCTAACTTCCTACCGACCCCTGCTGCGCTTTCCTTCCATTAGAATCCAATTTCTTACCATAGGCGACCATCGGTTGTCCTCTCCAAACATTACATGCCCTGCCTAAGCCCATTTCTTGTTCTCGATTCCCACTAGAATGTCATTAACTAGAGTTATTTCTCTGACCCACACTGCGCGCTTCCTATCTCTTAATGTTACACCCGCCATTTTCCGTTTCGTAGCTCTCTGCGTTGTCCTGAACTTAAGCAGGACCCTTTGCGTTAGCCGGCACGTTTCAGCTCCATAGCTGAGTACTGGTAAGATGGAACCGTTGTATACCTTCGTTTTGAACGATATCGTTAAGATAGTCATGATCTGCGAGTGCTTTTCAGATGCGCTCTATCCGGATCTTATTCTCCTACTTATTTCCCTTTCACAGTCCGGATCTGCGGTCGCTACCTGCCCTAAGCAGACATATTCACATACCACTTCCAGTGCTTGCTATCTATCGTAAATTGCCGTTGCTTTCTGAGGCTAATGAACATTATCTTAGCCTTCTGCATATTTATTTTCAGGCCTGTTTCTCTGCTTTTCATGTCTAGGTCATCAATCATTCTTTGCAGTTCATCCTCTGAGTTAGTATAGCAAGACAATGTCATCAGCTTTTGCGTTAAACATTGTAAGGCGGATT